>NC_092051.1:137343695-137453238 GCF_003086295.3 Arachis hypogaea
TGGTTCTAGCCTCTATCACAAAGATACTAATCTCACGGACTCGGTCCGTGTATTAGATACCCAAGAGATACGCCCTCAAGCTATCGCCCAATGACTACGTTGAGCTCAGATAGAACAGAAGTGGTTGTCAGACATGCGTTCATAGAATTGAGAATAATGATGAGTGTCACGGATCATATCATTCTCCAAATTGAAGTACGAGTGAGTATCTTAGAAATAGAATCAAGCGTGATTGAATAGAAAACAGTAGTAATTGCATTAATTCATGAAGAACAGCAGAGCTCCACACCTTAATCTATGGGGTGTAGAAACTCCACCATAGAAAATACATAAGTGAAAATAGTCTAGGCATGGCCGTATGGCCAGTCTCCAAACGTGAAATATGGCATAAGCTCCCTAATACAATAGTAAAAAGTGCTATTTATACTAAACTAGCTACTAGAAATTACAGAAAATAAGTAACTAAGTGCAGAAATCTACTTTCGGGGCCCACTTGGTGTGTGCTTGGGCTGAGCATTGAAGCTTTCACGTGCATAGGCTGTTCTTGGAGTTAAACGCCAGCTTGGGTGCCAGTTTGGGCGTTTAAATCCAATTCTGGTGCCAGTTCTGGCGTTTTACGCCAGAAAGTTTTAGGCTAGCTTTTAGCGCCAGTTTGGGCCATCAAATCTCGAACAAAGTATAAACTATTAAATATTACTGGAAAGCCCAGGATGTCTACTTTCCAACGCAATTGAGAGCGCACCAATTGAGCTTCTTTAGCTCTAGAAAATCCATTTTGAGTGTAGGAGGGTCAGAATCCAACAGCATCTGCAGTCTTTTTTCAGCCTCTAAATCAGATTTTTGCTCAGGTCCCTCAATTTCAGCCAAAAAATACTTGAAATCACAGAAAAACACACAAACTTATAGTAAAGTCCAGAATTGTGATTTAAAAACTAATGAAAATATAATAAAAAGTAACTAAAACATACTAAAAACTATGTAAAAATAATGCAAAAAAGGGTATAAATTATCCGCTCATCAGTAGCTTTATTAGTTTAAATTGTATCTTTATATTTTGTGACTTATTGGGCCGATGTGTTGCCTTGATTGTAATACTGACTTATTGGGTCGTTGCATTGCCTCTTTTAATTATGACAAAGCTTTTGCTTTACTCGCTTTATCGTGTAGTTGGCATGTGTTATTATTTTATCGTATATAAGCCGATTAGTTACCTTTGCAAAATATTTGATTCGCCATTTTCTAGCTTCGTGGTTTGGCCAGGTAGGCTGTAGACTTTGCTTGTTGTATCTTTAATGCGATTTGGGTCACCGGGGTGATCAATCCCGGTCTGCCGTATAAGAAAGAAAGTAAACGCTAAGAATGAATAGGATAACCGTACTGCACTGGTATTTATAATGGAATGAGGTACCTAAATAACGAACTCCATAATAACAAAGGAAACGAGATGATGCAAGGATAATGATAATAAAATGAAAGGAATAAACTAGCAAATGACGGAAAGTGGACCCATGAGTTCCGAGGGTTGTCTCAGGGGTAAAATCTCTTTAGGTTCGCTGCATTCCATGTCCTAGGTATCTCGGTCCCATTCAAGCGTTTCAATTTGTAAGCTCCTTTGCCGAGTGCTTCATTTACTCTATACAGGCCTTCCCAGTTGGCTGCTAGCATCCCCTCCCCTGGAGTCGGAGCCCTATATCGTTTCGTCGTATGACAAGGTCATTTGCTTCAAAATCCCTCTTCAACACCTGAGAGTTGTATCTCAAGGATACCCTTTGTTTTAGCACAACTTCTGTGAGATGTGCCATCTCTCTGGTTTCGTCAATTAGGTCTTTCTCAACAGCTTCCTCCGAGCCCCCGAGGAGAATCCTTAGGCTTGGTTCCCCGACTTCGACCAGGATCACCGCGTCGACCCCGTAGGTGAGTCTAAGCGGGGTCTCATTGGTTGAAGATTGGGGTGTCGTCCTGTATGACCATAAGACCGAGGCCAGCTCATCTGCCCAGGAGCCCTTTTTCTTATCTAATCATTTTTTTAGGCCCTGAAGGATTACCTTGTTTTCTGCTTCTACTTGTCCGTTGCTCTGTGGATGCTCCACCGAAGAGAACTTCTGCTTAATTCCTAACCTTGAGAGGAACTCTCCGAACTTCCTATCCACAAACTGAGTCCCGTTATCAGAAATGACGACTTCTGGGATTCTGAATCTGGAGATTATCTGCCTCCACATGAACTTTCGACAATTAGCCGATGATATACTTGCCAATGGCTCTGCCTCGATCCATTTGGTATAGTAGTCGATGGCTACTATTAAGTATTTGACTTGGCCTGGCCCAATTGGAAATGGGCCCAGGAGGTAAATGGGCCCAGGAGGTCGATTCCCCATTGGGCAAAAGGTCGGGTGGCCATCATTGCACTGAGCTCCGTTGCCGGGGACTTGTGGAAGTTAGCATTCTCCTAGCATTTCTTGCATCTTTTCACGAATTTTTGGGCGTCCGCCATCATGGATGGCTAGTAGTACCCAGCTCTGACGAGCTTCCAGGCCAACGCCTTCCCTCCGATATGGTGTCCACAGCATCCTTCGTGCTGATCGAACATAATATTTTAATTTATAATTTTGAAATTTTTTTAAATTAAAAAACTAATTAAACATAATAAAGTCAAATTCATTATAGATATGCTTTCTTTAATTATGGTTTGTGTTCAGTCGTGTGCCAAACGGGTCAAGATCTTTGGGTATTGAGGAGTGCAGCTGGTGCTGGATCGGGATTGAGGTTGTAAACCCCGCTAAAAATCAGTAAATAATTAGTCAATAAATCAAATTTTAATTAGGAAAACTAAAAATGCAAAACTAATATCAAAATAAGATAGAGCTCTTCAAAACGAGAATTTTGATACTAATTTTGAAAAATTTGGCCCAAAATTGGACCGGAAGAACCAAATCGGTTGAACCGGGGCCCAAATCGGGTTTGTGGGTCCAACCGGACCCATAACTTAAAAGAAACAGCAGCTTCTTCTTCCCCATTTCATACACACAACGCCAAACAGATTGGGGAGGAAGGGAAACTCCATAACCCTCATCAAATCTTCTCACTACCATAACTTTTCCGTTCGAGCTCCAATCGCCGCACCGTTCGCGGCCGCGCGTCCAGCGCGTCGAGCTCTACATTTCTATCAAATCAATTTCATCGGTAAGCTTCGTTTTCATTTCAGAATTACTATCCCCTTTTCTATTCTTGAAATTGAAACCCTATAGTGAGATTTTGCCAATTTGATGTTCTAGATTCGATTTAGCTTGTGGAGCTTACTGGGTTTGAGTTGCTACGCATGTGGGAGCGGTAAGGATTCCTTAAACTTTAATTCAATTTTGATTCTATTAGGTAAAATCTGAATTTGGAATATATATGTGTATTGGGTGTGAATTAGGTTTATAGACATGCATTGGAATTGAAAAGTGAGTATTTGGAGGCTTATTGGTGATTGAAGCTTAGATTGTGGCTGGTTTCTTTGAGCTTGAGGGGCTGTGTTCTAGCTTGTAAGGCTGCCTTGGATTAAATAAAGTGATCGGCCAAGGTATGGTTTAGGTTTCGCGCGTTTAACATATAAGGTTTTGTGAAAACTTAGGCTAGGGAACCATAAGTTAAGTTGAAATGGTACAATATATTAAATGGTTAGCTTCGTGGTGATGTTGGATAAATTAATGTATTAAATGGTTAGCTTTGTGATGATGTTGGTTATAGTACTGCTTGAGCTTGTGTTGAAAATGTTTAGCATGAGATGTTGACATTGTTGGATATGTGTTCTTGGAATTGCTAATGAAAGGTTGATGATGATATTGATATATGTAAATGGAAATCGGTGATTATGGCTTGTTGAGTTAGTTAAAGGTGATTTATAAGTGGTTATTAATGAATGGAGGAAATAGGTTAATAAATTTTAAAATGGAAGCTTATGATTGGAAAGAGTGGATTTATGATTAATGTATGAGTTCATGTATTAGTGTGAATATTAAGGTATTAGTGGATAGTATTAATGATATGGGGCTTGATATATTATGAATATGCAGGTTTTATGGGTAAGGAGTATGAATTTGGTGAAAATAAGGTTTGGCTGTTATTTGGTAAAAAATGAATTTTGGTGAACTTTGGAAGTCCATAACTTGCTTCTCAAATTTTGGATGGAAATGCGAGTTGTTTCAAATGAAAGATGGTTTTATAAGCTTTTGAACGATATCAATTTTGTGAAAAACGGAATTTTGTAGAGAAAGTTATGGACGACGGAAGTTTGGTGTGAAAATTGTGTTATGCAGGTGCTGAATTACTGGTTTTGCAGCTTTCTGGGCATTCTGCCAATTTTTGAAAAACGTACATCCACACGTACGCGTGGCATGGCATTTTAACGACGCATGCGCGAGTAGCCATGCGTGCGCGTGAGAAGCCAATGCGCATGATCACACGTACGCATGACTCATGCGTAACGTGCTATTCTTACCACGCGTGCGCGTGACCCACACGCACGCGTGACCTCTGTTTGCTGCAAAACTGGATTTTTGGTGTTTTAAACCAGATTTTCACTTCTAAACCTCCATTTTTCTCTCTTTTAGACTTAGGGTATAGTACTAAGTCCAGCAGCTAATTGGAGCTAGGAAAATAAGATAACTTGGATATGAGAGATGAAGTAAGAGGTAAAATAATGAGTTATATGAAAGGATGAGGATGTTAAATGAAGTTTTATGCCATGGCTTGATAAATGATTATATATTGATTGTGAAAATGAAATGTCTTGTGAATAATGATATGTGAGACACGAGTTTTTCTGGGTAAGAACTGTGGCTTGCCACCACGTGTTCCAGGTTGAACCTCGATACTCTGTTGACTCTACGTCGTAAGGGTGACCAGGCACGTATAAATTCCCGGGTATGGATAGCCCCCATTGAGTGATTTAAATAATGAATGAATGTGAAATCTATGCATAGACTCTTGGAGATGCGCGACGGGGGACAGTTTAAGGTTTTCGAACTTGTCGGGTTGGCTGGATAACCGACAGATGAGCCTCATCAGCAATAGGATAGGCATACATCATATGCATTTGTTTGTTTTGATTGCTATGCATTACTTGGGATTGCCTAACTGAATATATACATCCTGCTACCTGTTATACTTGCTACTTGCACTATCTGCTTACTATTTGTGCGTGAACTTGTTTGGTTGCTTGTCTCTGTTGAATTATGGATGACGGAGGGACGGAGGAAGAGTGAGATGATTTGGAGTTATGTTAGGATTAGAAAATGAGTAAGTTCAGGGATGTTTAGGTTAGCTACCCCTATTTATGGCTTCTGTTTAGAAACTAAGTTTGTTAACTAAATGATGGAGTTCTAGGATTGCCTCTGGCATTCCCAGGACCTATTTATTATACGCGTGGCACCTTTACCATGCTGAGAACCTTCGGTTCTCATCCCATACTGTGTTGTTGTTTTTAAATGCAGGTCGAGAGGCTCCTCGCTAGGCGTCTGGATTCCTTGAAGCGGAGTAGTCCCCGATGTATTTTGGGTTTCTAGTTTGTATATGTATGTGTATATGTACTGGCTTGCTCTCCAAGAAACTTGATTATTTTGTTCCTCATAGAGGTTACAGGAGAGTTAGTGACTTGTTTCTGTATTTCGGGTGTTGGGATACTTATGTATATATATGTAAATATTCTCCGGCCAGTCTTGGCTTCGCAAGCTGAGTCAGGAGCTAGTTTCACTGTATTCTTGGCTTTCTTTTATTCTTTTGCTTATTCATATCTGTAATCTTCAGGTTTCTTCGCACGCAAGTTATTCCGTTCCGGAGCATTGGCGCTTTTTATTTTACGAGTTTTGTTTTACCCATTTTTCAAAGCTCCTAGTTTATTATATTCTTTCTATATGTATGTATTTTATTTTAGCAGTCGTAGCGCCTCACCACCTCTGTTTTACATCTTAGGTGTAAAGCTCTGTGTGGTAGGGTGTTACAGAGGTCCTGCCGAGCCGAGGATTTGAGGAGTAGGGGGTGTGCCACCTGCAAGGACTCCAACGCCCAAGTAAGAGTCCACGAAGAGGTGACAATTAGGGTAAAAGGAGTGACGTACCTTGGGGAGGAGTAGGGCCCTCCCCTTATATAGCCTGTACGTGTGTGGGCCCCTCATGGACAATCCCTCTTTCTTGAAAACTTCCTTTCCAGCTGTCCGTGATCATGCAGAAGGGGTGACAACGCGGATCGTCTTCCGATCGGTTGTGGACAGACCGCCGGGTCAGGCGGGCGCCCGGACCTGGACCTTGAGCGTATTGGACTGGGCCAGAACAGTTTGAAGTACAAATTATACAATTTAAGTAGTTTAATGAATAATGGATGGCACTATTAATCAAATATTTAATATTATATGTTTTATCTTAATGCGTATTTCATATATTTAGGAAAATAAGAAAGTATTATCCAAAATTGTTTTGTAATTTTTTTTGAAAAAATTAATCTCTAGAAATATCAAATTAGCTTTTAATCTTTTAGACTATTAGATATATATTAGTCTCTAATAAAAAAATTAATCAGTTATAGTATGTTTTAAATAACGACAAGATTAATTTACTTCTTTAAAGGTAATATGATAAAGGAATTAAATTTATCTGAAATTTGAAAGAAAAAACAAGAAATTAATTTTCTTTTTATATTATTTAAAATTAAATTATTTAATAAAATATCATGAAAAGATATTTTAATATTTATTTCTTAAATATTAATTTGTTTGTAGCAAAATTATTAAAAATAATTTAATATATTATTTGTGCATGCTTATTCGCTAGTTAAAACATAATAAATCCTTATAATTTTAGGTAATACATTTAAATTTAAATATATTAAATTTATGGATTTTCTCCAACTCGTTAGTAATGAGTAATGACTAATGACATTGAAGATAAAAAGTTTCTGTCCACGTTTGAATCAAATGGCCAGATCATGTTGAGGGTATCAATGTATGAGTCCTTATATCAAATGGCCCAACGACCAATAAGGCCCGAGACATAAAGATGGCACTGAGTCACTGACGAAACCCAATAAAATAAAATCCTGTTTGAATGGGTGAATTTTAGCCTGTTTCTGTTTAAAAGAGGCGTTTGGAACGCCTGTTCTTTTTTGTTATTGTGGCTTTCTATGCAACAGACACATATTTTTTATGTGACAATAACGGGGTTAATACTCAAATTCGTCCCCAAAAGATTACGCGATCTTTATTTTCGTCCCCGAACGATTTTTTTAATCAAATTAGTCCTTGAAAGATAAAAAATAAGTCAAATTAGTCCTCTTGTCAGTTGGGCGATGACGTGGCACGTTAAGTGCCACGTGGCATGTCAGCGACACGTGGCACGCCACATGGCATGTCAGTGCCACGTGGCAGGTCAGTGACACGTGGCATACCCAGGTCAACGCCACGTGTCACTTGACATGTAAAAAAGATTTTTATAGTCAAAATAGTCCTTGAAAGTCCAGAAATAAGTCATTTTCATCCCTCAAATTTTAAAAATTAGTCAAACTAGTCCTTATATAATTTTTTTTATTTTTTCTTCATAATATTAAATTTGAAATATTTTTTGATACTACTAATTTTAATGGAAATGTAATTGACAAACAAAACATTAGTAATTGTATCTTTTCTTCTTAAAAATTTTTTCCAATAAAATTATCTCTCTCCTTTAATTCTTCTCAAAATCTCTCTTATTCTTTTCTATTATAAAACATTTTTCTTACATACATTTTGCTGGAATATATATATATATATATACTCAAAATTAAAATGTATGTATTTATTAATCTAAACAAAGTTATATGCTCGAAATCAAAATTTATGTATTGTTACGGATCCGGCCCACGGATCCTGGACCCAAGGTTAA
Source organism: Arachis hypogaea (assembly GCF_003086295.3). Lineage (NCBI taxonomy): Eukaryota > Viridiplantae > Streptophyta > Magnoliopsida > Fabales > Fabaceae > Arachis > Arachis hypogaea. Next base: position 137,351,588 of record NC_092051.1, read on the forward strand.
ACCCGAACCCGGTTCCTCGGGTCCGACCCATCTCCTTCTTCCGGAAGGCCCGGAAACGGCCCTCTAGAACTCCTAACCGACTTTCGAATTCAAACGTCTCCCTTATCTTAGCCAAATAAGATAAGATAAGATATTCACCATCACCTATAAATAGAAAACCCAGGTCCCTCCAGGTATTCATTCATTCCATACACTTTACACCTCTCAGATCCATTCTGACTTGAGCGTCGGAGTGTCTTTGCAGATACCTCCCCCCATCGCTCCAGTCACGCGATCCGGTCTTCACCTCGACCCGCAGGTTCCCGATCCATCCTTCAACCCGTACCAGAGACATCTTGTACATGTATGTTAAGCTAAACAAAGTTATACCACTATTTTTTTAGGTTAACATACATAAATTTTGATTTCGAGCATATAACTTTGTTTAGGTTAATAAATACATACATTTCAATTTTGAGTATATATATATATATATATATATATATATATATATTCCAGCAAAATGTATGTAAGAAAAATGTTTTAGAATAGAAAAGAATAAGAGAGATTTTGAGAAGAATTAAAGGAGATAGATAATTTTATTGGAAAAATTTTTTAAGAAGAAAAGATACAATTACTAATGTTTTGTTTGTCAATTACATTTCTATTAAAATTAGTAGTATCAAAAAATATTTCAAATTTAATATTATGAAGAAAAAATAAAAAAAAATTATATAAGGACTAGTTTGACTAATTTTTAAAATTTGAGGGATGAAAATGACTTATTTCTGAACTTTCAAGGACTATTTTGACTATAAAAATCTTTTTTACATGTCAAGTGACACGTGGCGTTGACCTGGGTATGCCACGTGTCACTGACCTGCCACGTGGCACTGACATGCCACGTGGCGTGCCACGTGTCGCTGACATGCCACGTGGCGTTGACCGTGGTGTTGACCTGCCATGTGGCGTGCCAAGTCATCATGCCACGTGGCACTTAACGTGCCACGTCATCGCCCAACTGACAAGAGGACTAATTTGACTTATTTTTTATCTTTCAGGGACTAATTTGATTAAAAAAATCGTTCGGGGACGAAAATGAAGATCGCGTAATCTTTCGGGGACGAATTTGAGTATTAACCCGACAATAACGTGTATTTATGTAACTTCCATTTAGTTTCATTCTGTATTTTTATAATTGCATTATGGCTTCTTGTGTTTGTGGTGAAAATGCAATATACATATATTAGATGTTAAATGTGTAAACATATTTTTCAGTTTTTGGTGGTCCAATAAAATTTTTAGTTGGGCTGATTAAATGTATGAATACATTTTTGGTTGGTAAGGTATGTCCTTTAAATGTGTGAATATATTCTTAATCAAAAAAAAAAATGTGTGAATATATTAGAAAAGTGATACGTTTTTTGTGAGAATATTTTTGCACATTGGACAAGATAAATTGTAACAAAGTGAACCATAGGCAAATATTAAGAATTAAATGATTGTTGTGTGTATAGCCATAAACAAATTTAGTTGTTTTATGTTAACCAAAAACAAAGTTATTTTGTTAAAAAATGCAGAATTATTTAAATAATTTATTCAGTACCGAAAAATAAAATATTTTAATAAGTTATATTTTGGAGTTGACTTAAAAAAATGATTTTAACAATTATGAAATTTGATTCTAATTCTATAGAACAATATTATGTAGTTATCAACTCCTTTTTTGTTCATGAATTTGTGAATACTAATTTGAGCATGGTATTTATTAGAACATTTTATCGTCCAAAATGCATTAGTGAAATCACGACACATTAATTATTACGGGAAATGTAACTAGTAATTGTCCACTTCCTTAAATAGTTTTCACCAAGATTATATTAGCGAACGTTTATTACATATATTAAACTTATTAATTGAAAAATTTTTATATTTATTTAAATAAAGACTATTAATTTTTTATTAATAAAAATCTTAATAAGACATGCTAACTAAACTCTTGTACTACGGATTTATAGCCATCAAATTTAAAGGAAATGAAGCAAATGAAAACAATTTGATGTAATGAAAGCATTCAAATAATGGTTAGCTTTAGTTAGGAAAAGTTTAGGTAGATAATGAAAATACTAAATAATGTGAATAATAGGTATGTCGAATGTTCAATTCAATAGGTATGCAGATGATTATGTTCATTATTTTTAATTAGATGGTTATTTTTTTATTCGATTTACTCATGCACAGTTAACAATAGTTGGATGTTCAATTCACTAAGTGTGCAGATGGTTATCCTAATATTAAAGTTTAAGAGCTAATTTGGGGTGGAGTGTTTTTTTACTTTATTGGGTCAATGCTAGAGCTTATTGTTTGCATTGTTTACAAAAGCCATTGTCTACTTAATAAAACCCAGTTAGTTATTAATGCATGTCAATATTTTAATTTTCATTTTCCATGTTTTAAAAAAAAGGGTTTTGCTATCCTATATCTTATGGACATTGGTTAAGTATATCATAAAAAAAATATTTTAATATTTTTGATATATTTAATATATTAAAAATGTAAAAAAAATTATAATAAATAATATTAAAATATTTTCTTTTATTATATGTTTAACTACTGTTTTTAGAATCTATGATAGCAAAATTCTAAAAAAAAAAGAAATAATATATTTCATGATTTTTTTTAAAAAAATTGTTATTCATATAGCACGACTGTTATATAATTATATGTATAAAATTCATATAACTAATGTGAAGTATATTTTTTCACATACTACTAGACTATTTTTTTTTTTGGTTAAGTACAAATTAGACTTTTTTTTTTTTATGATAAGTACAAACTAGACTTTTAATAGTTATTTAATGTTGCAAAAAATTTGGCTGGCCCGTTATTATAGAAAACTAGAAGAGCAAGTCACGGTCCAAAAAAAGCTTCATGAAATTGTGGGGCTATTTTCTAACTATTAATAATAAAATTGGTCTAAATTCAAAAAGTACTATATCTAGTGATCAAAACTGAAAATGAATATAAACTTACAAATGACCGACAAACCTATGTCAGAAAATACGAGACGTTTCAGACGCCTCTTTTGAACAGGCACAGGCTAAAATTCACCGTTTGAATGTAGCTTGGTGACTCAGCTCAGCGGAGCGGAGCCTGAGAGTCTCTCATGAGCGTCCCCTTATGCCTGACACACTGCTACATCTGTAAAAGTAAGATCACACGTATTAAAATAAGATACAATATATTGTATCTTATACAAAAAGGAATCTCTATAGAGTTAATAGTCAAAATCGTCCATGAAAAATATTCTAATCTCCATTTTCGTCTCCAAAAGATAAATTTAATCAAAATTATCCTCGAAAGATTTAAAATTAATCACGTTAGTCCTTTCGTCTATTCTGTCACTAATAACGTTAATTTTGTTGACGTGGCACGTTAATTTTTTTTGTCTTTTTGGCCATGAGCTGTTAAGCCAAAAAAACAGAAACAGAACCCTAACTACCCAGAACCCGACCCATCCGTACCCGTCCCGAAAATCCCTTCTCAACCCATCTGAGTAGCTTCGAGCTTCCATTCCCGTCCCGCTGCAACACAACCCCCGCAATGGTGGTTCTTCAAGCTTCACGCTGCGCACTGTCTCCAGTAACCACCGCTGTTGTCGCCGGATGTTGCAGAGATACCACGCCTTGCCTGAACATCAACCTTCGCCAGCTATCAAGCGTCTTAGAGCCCCTGCTCCACATCTGCTGCCACTGCCGCATCAATGGTATAGTGCTCGCTTTCCACCCCCAATCCAATTCGGTTAGCCGCATCATAGAGCACTACTCATTAGCATGTTTAAGTTCGGCTTCACCCCATTTTCAACATACCCATGTCCCTTAACAACAATAACATCATCACAAAAATCACACCTCTCACTCTAGAGTCTTCATCCAAATTCAAACGTTGGTGTTATCTTGCAGAGACGAGAAGAAGAACAAGCACAAGCACAAGAGCCTATTGGTAATGGTGATAGTGATAGTAATGAGTTTTGGAAGCAACCGGATGGGTTGGGATACAAGCCATGTTTGAGTTTCTCAAGAGATTATAGAAGAGCGAATGAAGGGATTATGAAGAACAGAAGAAAGTATCTTATGGTGGTGGTTTCTGGTGAAATGAATCAACAGAAGAATCAAATTGTTGATGCTGTTGTTAATGCTAGGATTCTGGGTGCTGCTGTGGTTGTTCCCATTTTGCAAGTCAATGTCATTTGGGGCGATGAAAGGTATCTACATAGGAATCAATTTCTTTCCATTGTTGGTATTGATTAAATATTGTTCCCTGTTATAGCATTAGAATGGTGATTTTATTTTGACCATTGATGCGCAGTGAATTCGGTGATATTTTGATTTGGAGAACTTTAAGAGCGTGCTCTTCGACGACGTGAGAGTGATTTCGGTGCTGCCGTCGACACATTTGATGACGAGGCCAGTGGAAGGAAGCCCTCTGCCTCATGTTACTCCCACTTGGATCCGTGCCAGATATCACAGAAAGGTAACACTCTTTTGCTCTCTTTCTATCACTTTTCATTGCGGGGATTGTGTTGCAGCTTGACGGGAATGGAGGCTCGAAGCTACTCAGATGGGTTGAGGAGGATTCTCGGGGTGGGTACGGGTGGGTCGGGTTCCGGGTAGTTAGGGTTCTGTTTGTGTTTTTTGGACTTAACAGCCCATGACCAAAAAGACAAAAAAAAAAAAAAAACTAACGTACCACGTTAGCAAAATTAATGTTGTTAGTGACAGAATAGACGGAGGGACTAACGTGAGTAATTTTAAATCTTTCGAGGACGATTTTGATTAAATTTACCTTTCGGGGACGAAAATAGAGATCGGGGTATCTTTTAGAGACGATTTTGACTATTAACTCAATCTCTATATCTGTATGAGTTCATATTTGTATAGTGAATAAATAGTCATTTTTTACCATAAAAAATTTGAACGTTGATAAAATTAAAGATAAAGAATTTAGAATTTAAATTGACGTTGTACCATGAAAAATATATATTGTTTGACAAAGATATCCAACCATTAAATTTAGTATTGACTCTTTTGTACAATTCCCAAATTGCCCTTTTTATTATCTTCTCTATCACGGTCCTCTTGAATATATCTATCACAGTCCTCTTTAACATAACTGAATCAAACGTACGACCCTAATAATAATCCTCAACCCCTTCACCTCCCTCACTCACCGTTCTCATCCTTTTAACTTTTTAATCTCTACTCTCGCTGGCTCAACCTCATTCTCAGTCACAGAGGCGGCCTCACTTACCATAATCACCTCCCTCATCCTCCCTCGCACGCCACCCTAAGCCACCTCCAGTGATCTCCAACTCCCCCAGATCGTCGCCGCCAGCTTAGTCCCTGCCAGATCTATTCCTTCTCGTTATAAACTCAAGACATTTTCTAATTCAGAATTTCTACTACTCGACATCCATTCAAAACATTCAGAAAGAAAAACTCCATATTTATAATCGGAGCTTTTGGATCTAGTACCAACCTCCCTGGATGTAGAATCAAGCTCTCTGGACAAAGGCGGTTGTGGGCGGCGCGAAATAGACTCGGCTGAAGAAGGCGACAATAGAATCCCTTTGAACACCAGTGTCATGCGACAAACGGCCAGCAACAGCGCCGTTGTGAAGGAGAAGCAGAGCAAAGAAGACGAAAACAAGTTCTATTTACCTTGATGGAGCAACAATGGAGAAGGGCGAAGATCTCGGATCTCATGGGTTCCGCCGCAAACTTCTGATCATGGCTATGCCACTACCTTTCAACGGCGGTCTTCCCTTGGGACCGGAAAGATGAGACGCGAGACCACGGATGACGACGACACCACCAGAGAGAACAATAGTAGGTAATAGAGAGAGAAGAGAAAAGGGGGGAGGTTGGCTCTCTGAAACCGATTTTGGCCTGGGAAGGGGTGAAAAAGGAGAAATCTGAACCCTGCTCTGCTGTTTATCCTGGATTTTTTTTATTTTGGTTTTGAATTTGATTCTGGAAAGCAATTGAAGAGTTGATTTGGAGAAGATAATAAAAAGAGCAATTTGGAAATTGTATAAAATAGTCAATACCAAATTCAATAATTGGATATTTTTGTCAAATAATATATATTTTTTATGGGTATAACGTTAATTTAAATTTTTTATGGTTAGTTTTGTCAGTATTCAAATTTTTTATGGTTAGAAATAACAATTTACTCTCGTATACTAGAACGATGCAATAATAATAATAGTTTATAAAAAAATAGAAATAAATAACATTAAATTGATAAATTTAAGGGGCCTGCTACACATACAAGCCTTTTGGCTTACAAGCTATACAAGTTGGCCCAAGTCCAAGAAAAAAACACGCACACCACTCCTTTAGAATCGAGCGTCCAACACACGCGCCTTAATCACCCGTTGCGTTTTTCCACAACACGTTCATTATGCCACACTCTTCCTCTTCTTCCTCAATCAAAACGCAAACCATCAAGATTCAAGCGACATTCGAAACAAACTACGATTTTGAAGAAACGTTCCAACTCCTCGCGAAGTGTTGAAGAAATCAAGAAGAAAAGATACAAATCTCCATCAAAAATCACCAGAAAAATCAAAGAAACATTATTCAAGGTACTGTTTTAATGTTCTTCTAGGTTTTTTTTTCTAGATTATCTGTGCCATGTGCCTCATCTTTAACCAGCAAAATATTAAAAGATTTCAAGCAGAAATATACTGTCTCCCCCTGTTTTGGGTGTATTTCTGTAATCCTTTGGGTGTATTTCTGTAACTGTTTGGGTATATTTCTGTAACCGTTTGGGTGTATTTCTGTAATCGTTTGGGTGTATTTCTGAAGTTCCATTATCTTCAAAACGATTTCAAAGCTTGATTTCATAAACCATGAAAATAAAAAAAATGAAGCAAGAATATAGAGAGAGAAACGCACGTAAATGACGAAGAAGAAACCAGTGATAAACGCAGGTAAAACAACGAATGAAAAGGCAAAGAGAGAACACACGAAGGAGATCGAACAAATTTGGCAAGAAATTCGAAAAAGGAAACGAAATCTTTTAAAAAATGAAAGTTATATATTCGCGCGTTAATTGATTTAGATTGATTTAAAAGTCTGTTAAAGAGGCACGTAACATAAGCAGCGCATTTAGGGGTTTCGTTCTTTTCAGATTTGTAAAGCTTGTAAGCACAAAACACTTGTATGTAGAGATTAATCCTAAATTTAATTAGCCAAACTTCGTGTTATGATGTTGTTATATGGTTATTAAAGTTCAAATGTGCAATTAATGAGGATTCAATCAATAATATAATAAATATTCGGGACACAATAATAATTAAAGTTATTTTATTTGATTTAATATTTATAATTTTATACATATATTCTTATAATTATATATTTATTATATTTAAAATTATAATATTATTTAAATAATAATTAATAAATATTAGATAAAATAATTTTTAGTTATTTAGATTGATTTTTTTATTATTTTTTAAATATTATAAAATAAATATGATGAATAAAAATTCCACTCGCACAAACTATGTAAAGTGTTGGTGACGTACGCTATTAAATAACCTCTTAAAGATTTTGAATTTCTTCTCAGTATTGAATTACTTTATATTATCATAATAATCAAACATAGCAAATTTTAGAAAATTTGAATACCAATAAATTCATTATCTAATATTCGACATACATTTACTTATGATCTCGAAACTATATTATATGTTAAATAAATTGGTAAGATAACGCATAAAATCATTTTAAAATTTTATGAAATTTTATTCAAATAAAGTACAAATATTTTGTTAAATTGTCGTGTTTATATATTAGATACATTTTAAACATGACAATTCTTTTATAGACAGAGTTAGAGTTAGATGAAATATAAAGGAGGGACTAAAAATTATTTCACAATAAAATAGGACTAATATAAAAAAAATTGGTAGGACTAAACTAAAATTTATATATATTTTATATGAAAAATTAAAATTTAAGGAGACCAATGGACGATTACCCTCTTTTTCATAGTGAGACTCCGCTCTTGTTTATAGTTGTCTCGTACGTATATGTTCTATCTTTCAACTGTCCTTTAATAAAAAAATACTCCTCCATACATATTTGGATATACTTAAATACCATCACGTGTTAACGTATATAATATTATTCTATTTTAAACTTAATTTTTAAAGGCTCCTATTGATATGTAAATAAATAATATAGTGGATACACAAAATATCTTTACCATTAGCGATATCATGACTTAAGCATGATATTCTGATAATAAGGTCGCGCTCCAACCCTGATCTTTGGGATGTCGTGTCTCTGAAGGATATTTACAAATTTGATTAATTAATATTATTAATATTAATAAACGGTTACTAATCGTTTAGTATCATTTGGTTGAAGGGACATAACCTTTTAAGGATTGTGTATGTTCAAAACATTGTGTCTATTGGCTAAAGGGATACAACTCTTTAAGAGTTGTGTACGTTCAAAATATTGTATCTATTGACAATAGAAAAGACACAACCATTTGTATACGTAACTAATCATAATTGCTACGTGCAATATGTATAAATAAGTCCTTGTCCACTATTTCAAAAAAAAAGAAATACTAAGTGTATAATTTACTCAACTATTAAGAGATTTTCTTTGTTTAAGAGAGTTGAGAATTTCTTACTATTGCTAATTAATAAATTCTTAGATTTCATTGTATCCTGGGAGAGTATTGTAATCAACCCTATAGCAACTAAGTGTGGGGACAAATATCTCTCTAAAAAAAGCGATCTAATCGTGCCTTGAAACCACTACACAAATATAAGATTTTGTCATCTTCTCATACCATATAACCCAACAATTTTAGAGAGATATTAGTTGAAGATGGCACAAGATCAAAACACCACGTTCAAGGTCATGAATCAAGAGTTTGTCAAGTTAGATCGCTTTGATGGAACGAACTTCAATAGTTGGAAGCACAAAATGATGTTTCTTCTTTCAGTTATCAATCTTGCATATGTGATTAACTCAAAGATTACACAAATTGCCAATGCTGCTGGAAATTCCACACTGGAAGAGGAAGAAAAGATTGTTCAATTGAAGAAGAAACGTGATGAAGATACTATTGTATATCGAGGTCATATGTTAATTCAATCACCATTGGAGATTTGAAAATCTTTGGAAGAAAAGTACAATACTAAACGACAAGGAACAGATAAGTTTATTATGATAAATATTTTGAATTTATTATGAATAATATTATGGATCAAATTCATGAATTACAAATCCTTGTAAGTAGAGTTCGTGATCTTCGAGTGGTGATCCCTGAATCACTACAAGGTGAAGAATAATTTTTTAATGAATTTGATAACTTTTGTGAAATACATGGTATTGTGTATGAATCTTCCGCTCGATATACTCCGCTACAAAATGGTTTGGCAGAAAGAAAAAATCGTACCTTAGTGGATATGGTTAATTCAATGTTACGAAATGCAAAATTGCCTTACAATTTGTGGGGTGAAGCATTATTGACATCATGTCATATCCATAATAGGATACCATCAAAACATAGAAAGGTTTCTCCTTATGAAATTTGGAAAGGAAGGAAACCTAATTTAAATTATCTTAAAGTGTGGGGGTGTTTAGCCTTTTATCGAGTTCCTGATCAAAAGAGAACCAAATTGGGACAAGAGCCAAAAAACAAAAAGGCACTTTTATAGGATATGCTCAAAATTCTAAAGCATATAAATATTATACTTAGTGTCTAATGTAGTTGTTGAATCAAGAGAGGTAGAATTTATTGAAAATAAATTTATCAATTATTCAACTTCTAATTTAGAATGTCCCCAAAATGATACTAATATTTCACAAGAAATATATATGGAGCAACTGGAAAGCTATGTGCTACCCGGAAATGAAAAGAAAGTTTTCAAATTAATTAAGTCTTTGTATGGGCTAAAACAAGCGCCTAAACAATGGCATGAGAAGTTTGATTCAGTGGTGTTATCAAATGGCTTCTCACATAATAGTGCGGATAAATGTATTTACTCAAAATTTACTAAAGATTATGGAGTAATTATTTGTTTATATGTTGATGATATGTTAATCATCGAAACAAATTTAGAAGGAATTCATATAACGAAGGAGTATCTAACTTCTAAATTCAAGATGAAGGATTTGAATGAAGTTGATACAATATTAGGCATAAAGGTGCATAAGAATGAAGTTGGCTTTACTTTAAGTCAATCTCATTATATCAAAAAGGTATTGGAAAAGTTTGATCATCTCACAATTAAAGAATTCAATACGCCGTATGATCCTAATCTTAAATTAGAAGGAAACATGGGAAGACCTATAGCACAATTAGAATATGCTAGCGCTATAGGAAGTTTAATGTATGCAATGCATTGTACTAGACCTGATATAGCATTTGCTGTGTGCAAATTATCAAGGTTTACAAGAAAGTCTAGCAATCAACATTGGAAAGCTATAACAAGAGTTCTTGGTTATCTCATGAAAATCATAAACTTGGGATTACATTATAGTGATTATCTCGCAGTTTTAGAAGGTTATTCCAACGCAAATTGGATTACAAATCTTAGTGACAACAAATCCACTTCAGGATGGATTTTCACCATAGGTGGTGGAGCAATAAGTTGGGCCTCAAAGAATCAAACATGTACTACACATTCTACTATAGAGGCTGAGTTTGTAGCTTTATCAGCCGCATGTAAAGAAGCGGAATGGTTAAGAAATTTGTTATATGATATAAAAGTTGTGGCCACAGCAGACGACAGCCATTTCAATATTCTGTGATAGTGAATCAACCATGTCTCGAGCATATAATAAGGTTTATAATGGAAAGTCTAGACATATAAGTTTGAGACATGAGTTTGTGAGGCAACTAATAGATGATGGTGTAATTACCATCACTTATGTAAGATCTCAAGAAAATTTAGCAGACCCTTTGACTAAAGGTTTGTCAAGGGATAAAATCAAAGAGACTACTGCTAAAATGAGATTAAAACCTATTATTGCTAAATGATGGGAACCCAACCTTATTCTAGTAGACCACTAGTTTCAAGGTTTAATGGGTAATAACAAGTTATTTAGTAATTGGAGCACTAAGATATAGGATTTAGTGCTATTTACAATAAATTAAGAGGGTGAGTTTAAACTCTTAATGGAATGATAATATTTTCTATCAAAAGATTCCACCTATATGAATATAAGAGTGGTGCCGCTCTAATCAAGAATTTTAGAGGTTTTATTCTCGTAAATATTCATGAAACCAGGATGAGCACAAGGCCATATAAGTGCTTAAAATTATAAACTCTTGAACTTGGATGGTATAAGTAATGTGTGTGATTTTTGGTACTAGCATATGGAGTATAGGTTTAATCGATTAGACACCTATTACTTCGTTAGAACTTTAAAATTTACACTAAAAGAATGTTTAATTTTAGTGACACATTCTTTATGCATATACTTGTATAACATTTAAATTTTGTAAATAGTGGGGGATTGAAGGATATTTACAAATTTGATTAATTAATATTATTGATATTATTATTAATATTATTAATATTAATAAACGGTTACTAACCGTTTAGTACCATTTGGTTGAAAGGACACAACCTTTTAAGGATTGTGTATGTTCAAAACATTGTGTCTATTGGCTAAAGGGATACAACTCTTTAAGAGTTGTGTACGTTCAAAACATTGTATCTATTGGCAATAGAAAAGACATAACCATTTGTATACGTAACTAATCATAATTGCTACGTGCAATATGTATAAATAAGTCCTTGTCCACTATTTCAAAAAAAAAAGAAGTACTAAGTGTATAATTTACTCAACTATTAAGAGATTTTCTTTGTTCAAGAGAGTTGAGAATTTCTTACTATTGCTAATTAAGAAATTCTTAGGTTTCATTGTATCCTAGAAGAGTATTGTAATCAACCCTATAGCAACTAAGTGTGGGGACAAATATCTCTCTAAAGAAAGCGATCTAATCGTGCCTTGAAACCACTACACAAATATAAGATTTTGTCATCTTCTCATACCATATAACCCAATAGTCTCTCCATGCAACACCTCGTCCCATGAGGCCGTGATTTCCCTCCAAACCCTCTCACCGCGACGCGTGCACCTCCCTCTGCAATTCCTCATGCTGCGACGCCTCCCTTGGCAACTTATTGTCCTGCAACGCCGCATCCTCCCCCTCCGAATCTTCTCCTCCTTTTCCTAAATTTTGGATGATTCTTTCTACTAGTTTTAGATATTTTTTTCCTAGATTTTGGATGTATTTTTTTTATGTTTTAGATGTTTCTTCTTTTTAGGTTTTAGAAGAATTTTTTTAATAGTTTTAGATGTTTCTTTTCTTAGTTTTCGGATGTTGTTTTTCAATAATTTTGGATGTCTCGTTTTATTAGGTTTTGAATTTTTTTTAAATAATTTTAGATATAAAAATGCTATTCGTACACCAAAATCAGGAATTTTTTATTTTAATAAATAAAATAAATATAATAATTACCAAATTAAATAATTTTTAAAAAAATTACCGAAATCCGCGTTCCTTGCTTATCTCGTTTACAATGTAAACAAGATAAGACTGGGTGACATCTTTAAATAGATGTCGTTTGCAGATGTTGACTGGGCCCTATTCTGCACTTTTCAACAGTTTTCTCCTCTCTATTATCCCTTTCTGACCATATTATCGACTGATAGTGCAATGACGCGCCAGGCGGGAACAACGGAGACATCAACAAGCTGAACGAGACGTCGCATTATTAGTTTGGAACTCTATTTTACTTGTGCTAGGTTGTTACTACTTATAACGTTCTAGTTAGGTCTTGTTTAGTATGTAATATGTAATTTAGAAATATGTGTAAGTTAGAAACATAGAAATATGTTCTTAAGTAGAAGTAGTTGTGAGTTAGAAAGAAATATTTATTTAACTTTAATATTTTGTATATCATATTAAATTGATCGAATTACAAAACTAATAAAAAGTGTAAGAATTCAATACCAAAAAAAATTTAAAATTATTTCTTTATAAGGTTGAAATTTTTTTTTTATTCTTCAGAGGCCTCGCTTTCTACTGCCCCGGCAAATGAGTCATACCCTTCTTCCACCCGACGCCATCGTCCCGTATCTGGCTAAGGCTGGATTCGGCAACACGATGCCCCTTAGGGATTTCACTTTTGACAATTTCCTGATTTCGGCATTTGTGGAGCGATGGCGTCCGGAAACGCACACGTTTCATCTCCCATGGGGTGAGGTCACTATCATCTTGTAGGACGTGGCGTACCACCTAGGCCTACAGGCACATGGGGCTCCAGTATCCGAGGTTCTGCCAAAGGGCCACATGGAGGCTCCATGACACCCATTCGCAGCTTGACGGCACTGCACATGCTACTTTTATCGGTTCGATTCGATCACCCGGTACTCAACACTCCTATGAATACTCTAGTTCTTCACACCCTGCAGCATTGCATCCCGGCATTTGAACCTGTGGCGGATCCGAAACTCTACCCCACCGTCTAAGTTGTAATTCTTTTCTCCCGTGTCAGAAAATGGAATCCTCTTATACATGGCGTCCAGATCCAAACTATGATAGTGACTTGGCATTGCCGATAGCGCCAGAATTGGGTGAGGTGGAGGCAAGACATGGCGTGCCGCAGTCTGAGCGGGCATTTCTGGTACAAACTCCTCCTCATCGCCCCCTTCGGAAGAATCACTGTCGCCACTATCCGCTATGTATTCTTCGTTTGACTCCTCGACGCCCTCCTCTGCCTCATCCACTGGAATGGCGACATGAATGGGTGGTGGTTCGAGAGGTCGGTCGTCCTGTACATAGGTCGATTGTACAGAACCACCACGACCAATATCTCCAACCTCGGCGAAAAGCTCCATCACCTGTTCCGCCATGATCCTCCCATGGATGTCGAACATGAGTCGCACATGCTTGTCCCCTAGAAGCCGAAATAGTCGAAACCGGAAAACTCCATTACCCATGGGTGCTAGAAACTTATACCCCACGCTTCCGACCTCCCTCGCTTCTGTACCACCGAGGTTGCTCAATATCAAACTCTTCAACTCCCACAATGTTTACACGATGAGTGCGCAACAGTATCGGATTCTCACACTCAAATGTCACCCCGTTGTTGCCATTTCTCATACGACAATTGGGATAAACACACACAACTATATATACGCTGTTACTGGCCATTGTTGCTTTGTTTTTCTGAGAAAAATGAGACAGAAAAAGATATGAAATCTGTGTGAAAAATGCCAAGGGTTACACATCCTTTTATAACTATTAGAAATTTGTCTTCTTATATCTCGTTTACAGTGTAAAGGAGATATACACGCGTCAAGTTGACGTGTCTTATCTCGTTTACCGTAGCAAGGGACGCGAATTTCGGTAATTTTTTTAAAATTATTTAATTCGGTAATTATTATATTTATTTTATTTATTAAAATAAAAAATTCTCAAAATTAGTCACCAATATATTTATGTATAAATACATGTGTGATTTAATTTATTTTTAATATGTATTTGTATTCCAACATATATTTTATTCTGGTGACTGACTTTAGTAGCTGATTTTTGTGTATACATAGTATAGTGGTTTTAGATATCTCTTTTCTTAGGTTTTAGATATTTTTATATTTGAAAGTAATGCATTCTTTATCATAATTAAAAGAATTTTAGATAATCTTTTACAATAATTTTAGATTTTATTTTTATATATTTTTTTAATTTTTGTGATTTTATTTTTTTACATTGAATGAGGTGAAAGTGAAATTAGGGTGACTTTTGAGTTGAAGCACTGCTTTTTTTTTCATTAATAAATTTTTTTAATTAATTAGCTGTAATTAGATACACCCCTAATTGTTTACTAACAGAATTATAAAGATTAACACAAGTTAATAATACATTTTAAAAAATGTTACAGTCCTGTCCAAATAGAAGCACGTCAGAAATTATCTCTAATAAAACTAACAGCAACAATATCCGTCTTATAACAATGATCTCCACATTAGTTCCTCATCTGCTAAATTTTTTTTTTTTCATCACAGTAGCATTGGTCATGAAATATAATTTTGTCTTTGAATAATAATAATAATAATAATAATAACAATAATAAATAAATAATATTAAATTGATAACTTTAATTAGTCAAACTTTGTAATATGGTTATTAAAGTTCAAATGTGTAATAAATGAGTATTCAATCAATAATATAATAAATATTCGGGATCAGACACAATAATAATTAAAGTTATTTTATTTATTTTAATATTTATAATTATATATATTTATAATTATATATTTATTGTATTTAAAATTATAATATTATTTTAATAATAATTAATAAATATTAGATAAAGTAATTTTTAATTATTTAGATTGAATTTTTATTTTTTTAAAGATTAATATAAAATAAATATGATGAATAAAGATTCCACTCGCACAAAGTGTAAAGTATTGGTGTCTTGGTGACATACGCTAGGCACCGTTTGGTTGATGTCTGTGTATGCCAAAGACAGAGACACGGTGGAATGTGTTTTTTGTTTGGCATGTGAGACACAAACTAAGAGAGACACGGTGACACCGAGGTACCCACAAAAAACATGTATTCTATGTCTTTCCAATTAGCTGAGACATTCATTTTTAAGTTGAGACACGGAAAATTTTTATCATTTTAAATTTATCCCTTCAACCTAATTTTTTTTTCTTTAACCATTCTTCGTTTCCTCTCTCAGCCTCCATTGTTGTTGCCCGATTTGGGTTTCAATGGCGTCGCTTCCATCCTCTCTTTGGCGGCACTGTTTGTTTTCTGTCTTCTCCTTGCAGGTAGCGTCACAGCAAATAAGAAAGTCTCTCTGCCTCACCCTTCGATCAGCATCAACAACGACTGTGTAACAACGAAGACGCTCTCCCCCATTCGTATTTTGTTCTTTTTCTCTTCATCTTCTTTTCATTTTTCTCCACTTCTTTCTTTTTTTGGTCCTGTTCTTCCATCTTTTCTCATTTTCATCTTCTTTTCATTTTTCTCCACTTTTTTCTTTTTTTTTTTTTCATTTACTTTGTTGCCTTATTCTACTCTCAGATTCAATTTGTATTTGTTTTAAAAAATTTTTAATAAAATATTTGAATGTTTGTATTATTCAATTAGAATGTTATTGAAGCATTTTTGTTTATTTTATAAATATTAAATTTCGGATTAAATTTTATTTGTGGTGTTCTTTGCCATGGATGAGGTGATAACTTATTCTGTATTTGAACTGATAGAGATTTGTGTTTGTTATGCTAATTTTTAGCAATTTTGGGTAAATTTTTTATGCTTATGAGGTTGATTTTATTTTGGATGAAGAATTACCAAAAATTAGAAAAAATCTGTGTTGGTTTTGAAGATGATGATGCCATAGTAAATTGTGATGATTTTGAAGGAGTATGAAAAGGTAGAAGTAGTGATGGTGATACTGGAATGAATGGGGTAAAATCGATTTTTTAATAAAATTGTGAATGGTGTATTCTGTCCATATTTTAATTATCAAACAGAATACAAAATTAATGTCTTCTTGTGTCTATATACTCTTGTGTATTTGTATCTATGTCTTCATAATTTTAAGACATAAACCAAACACAGCCCTATTGAATAACCTTTTAAAGATTTCGAATTTCTTCTAAGTATTGAATTACTTTATATTATCATAATAATCAAACATAGCAAATTTTAGAAAATTTGAACACCAATAGATCCATTATCTAATATTCGACATTTACTAATTATGATCTTGAAACTATATTATATGTCAAAATAAATTGGTAAGATAACGTATAAAATCATTTTAAAATTTTATGAAATTTTATTCAAGTGAAGTGCGAATATTTTGTTAAATTATTGTATTTGTATATTAAACATATTTTGGACATAACAAAAATTATTTCATAATAAAATAAGAATAAAATAAAAAAATTAGTGAAACTAAATTAAAATTTTTATATATTTTATATGAAAAAAATTAAAATTTAGGGGGACTAATGGTCCATGAGATTGGCGTCGTGCACTAAAATCGTTCCTGAGATTCCAGTTGCACCAATTACGTCCCTGAGATTGAAAAAAGTGCACTATATTAGTCCCTGACCCATTTTTCATTAACGACGTGATGACATGGTATGATGACGTAGACTGTAAGTGACACGTGTCACTTCATGATTTGGCCACGTGTAATGGTATGATGATGTGGTGACCAGTGACACGTGGCATGCTGACGTGGATGATTGTGCCATGTGTCACAATGTTATTTGGCCACGTGTCTGTTTGTGCCACGTGTCGTAACAATATTCGTCCACGTGTCATTCATTATGTCACTATTGTAGATGCACCAAATTAGTCCATCACTTTGCATTAAGTGACTCATTTTAGTCCCTAAAATTGAATGTCGTGCACCAAACTAGTCCCTTCACCAGTTTTTTCTCATTTTTTTTTCTATAAATTCAAAATTCCCAATATTTTTGAATGCATTAATTTCTATTCTATTTTTTCACATGTTCGTCAAATAAAAGTGCTTTTATAAAATATTTTTTCTCTTGCAAATACCCTAACCGCCGATTTTAGAGTTGACGTGAAGGTATTTCAAGGACTTTCACTACCATCTCTGACCTCTTTCAATGCTTTTATAAAATATTTTTTCTTGCGGATACCCCTAACCGCCGTCTTGGAGTTGACATGAAGGCATTTCAACCTTATCTCATTACCATCTCCCACCTCTTTCGTCTAGACTGTAGAGGTCGGAGATGGTAGTGAGGGTGCTTGAAGTGCCTTCAATCTAATTTATTTAGACATAATGAAAACGTGTATTTCATAAGAAAAAATGTTTATTTTAATTATTAATTTCTTTTTAAAAACACATGTTTTTTTATAAAAAAAATGTGTCTAATCAATCATATAATTATTTTTTTATAATAACATACTTATATATTACAATTTACCAATGTTAAATTATTAAAAAAATTATATAATTAAAACTAAAATCTTAAAAATTTTTATGAAAGCACTTGTATTAAACAATATATGAAAAAATAGAATTAAAATCAGTGTATCCAAGATATTGAAAATTTTAAATTTAAAAAAAATGAGAAAAAACTGGTGAAGGGACTAGTTTGGTGTACGACATTCAATTTGAGGGACTAAAATGAGTCACTTAATGCAAAGTGAGGGACTAATTTGGTGCATCTACAACGGTGACATAATGGATGACACATGGACGAATACTGTTGCGACACGTGGCACAAACGGACACGTGGCCAAATAACATTGTGACACGTGGCACAATCATCCACGTCAGCATGCCACGTGTCACTGGTCACCACACCATCATACCATTACACGTGGCCAAATCATGAAGTGACACGTGTCACTTACAGTCCACGTCATCATGCCATGTCATCACGTCCTTAATGGAAAATGGGTCAGGGACTAATATGGTGCACTTTTTTTAATCTCAGGGACGTAATTGGTGCAATTGGAATCTCAGGGACGATTTCAGTGCACGACGCCAATCTCAGGGACCATTTTGGGGTTTAACTCGAGGTTTCGCCCCTGCTTATAGTTGTCTGGTACGTATGTGTTTTATATTTAACTATTTTTAATACAAAAACATACTCTTCCATAAATATTTGGATATACTTAAATATCATTACGTGTTAATGTATATAATATTATTCTTGGTCTTTATTTTAAAATAAATTTAAAATAGTATATATTATTATTTATTAATATAAAACTTATCTTACATGATTTATATAATTAAAAAAGAGATTAAAAATTAATTTGAGTTTTAATATTAATAAAAGAAAAAATTAGAGAGTTATTAGAATTTATTATTTTGGTCATCAATTAGTCTTACTAAACTAAAGAAATTGAGTTGATGGTTAAAAGTGATAGCAAAAAAAATAAATTCTGATAGTCCTCTACTATTTTCATAATAAAATTTTAAAATATTATTATTATAATACCCTTATTATCAGAATATCATGCTTAAGTTATAATATCGCTAATGATAAAGATATTATGTGTATCAACTGTATTACTTATTTATATATCAATAGAAACCTTTAAAAATTAAGCATAAAATATAACGCATTTTTTTACGTATACCAACATACATTTCATATTCCAATTATCACAAGATACTCAATAATTACTACAACTCAAATAGCTACATTTACTATCATGAATAAAATACATTAAGTATACTTTTATATACATATTTGTATATATATAACAAATAATACAATTTCTTACCCCTCATAAAAGAATGAATTCTAAAATAACAGCGAGAGAAAAATAACTAAATTCAAATTTACTCTAAGAAAATAAAATGATGCACGTCCAATACTTAATAATCTCTGTAAAAGTTTTATTGTCAATTTCCTAAAAGATATTGGAATATAGAGGGGTGAGAACCAAATCACAAGGTCTCAAAATTTTAGAATTGTCATAAGAAGATATAAAATATAAATTACCTTATGGCAGTTAATCAGTGCTTGTCTTTTGAATCTTTCTCTTAGAAATTTCTTGCCTTTCAACTTTTATGAATAAACTGCTACTCTTTCTTGACTCATATTCCTCAGTACCATTTTCTTCTCTAAATTATCATTTTCTCAAAATTAACCAATTTAATTCCACTGTTATTTACTTTTTTTATATATGATCATGGACTATATTACTCACTTTCTATTTCTTTTCATATTTACCATCCAATCAATCTCTTTCTTGAAAAATTACATAAGTTTGCTATGATTCTAAACATCAATCTCAATCACAAACAAGCAAGCAATCAAACAAACAATCACACATATTCTAATTACATAAGTACAGACAAACAGACAAACACATTCAAGCAATATACAAACAAATACAGTATGATGCATGCCTGTCCTATTGGTCGTAAACTCACGTGTCGATTATACTATCAGACCTGACACATCCGGTAGCTAAGTTGGACATTATCTCGCTGTTGCATATCCCAGGAGAAATATAATCGAGGGAGTGTGCTCTACCACCTTCTCCTGGAAGTATCACCAGAGGAGAATAAATCGAGTAAGAGTGTCCTACCACCTTCCCCTGTGAGGTCGTCCATATAAAATGAAGGAGAGTACTTTTCCACTTTACAATCAGAGAGAATATTGGAGGGACAAAACCACCACTCCCCACATCCCCACTACCACAGTAGACAAGCAGGATAAAACCACCATCCTTGCCAGGTGCAGGTGTCTCATCAATAGTCATATCTCATAATCACGCAAGCGGGACAAAATCTCCGTCCTTGCCAATTCAATTGTCATATCACAATCACCATTATAATCAAACATAACCACAGTTATAACCAAGATAATAATTCATATCATAATTCTTTATAATTATATTTGTCACAAAAAAATCATCTTCAAGCTGTGAGCGGGACAAAACCATCGTCCTCACTGTGGGCAGGACAAAACCACCATTCCCACATAATAATAACGTACTGAAAAAGCGGGACAATACCACCAACCTTTCCAGACAAATAATTAATATCATTAATCAATTCTCAATTAGAATAATCATATCTTATCACACAAGCAGGACAAAACCCACGTCTTTGCTAATTAAACAATTATATCACAATTCAAATAATATACTTTCTTTAATCATATACCGGACCTTTTCTTTTTAAAATCATACTTTGACTTTTACTTTTAATAATAATATATTAAGTCCACTCTATGCCTGGAATTACATTCCTTACTCAATTATTCTTAAATTCACAATTAGGTTTCATACCCTTCAAAAACTCAATCAGACATTATACTCTGTTGTCAGATAATAAAACATATCATTCATTTTTAAATAATTCTTAGGTTGATTCTAAGACTCAAATTTCATTTTTGGTCCTTAGTACATTTCTAAATTTAATTCAAAATCTCATTATTTCAAATTAATCTGGATAACAAAAATCTTAAACCTCAAGGATCGTAATACCTCATTCTCGGTTACTCTTTTCTCAAGCATAATCTATGTACATATATAACAAATTACTCATTAATCATAATTATTATCTATGTTAATCAACCGCACATAATCATCATGACTTTTAGAGATAAAAAGTTTAAAAACTTAGTAAAGTTTGTGCTAATTACTCTCACTTATAATCTTCAAAAAATTTCGACATAACCTCCCTTAAAAATTGGATTTTACACCATTAAAGGTTCTCTCAAATTCAACCAACCTCTCATATCATATATCCTCAATCCTCCACATCAATCAAATATCTATTCAACTTCTTCATCCTTATATTATGCACAAAATCATAAACTCAACGTAATAACCAACCACTCAACTTTATTTATCAAAACTAAAATCAAATACCAATAGTTTCTTAGATTTATGAGATAAATTCCAAATTTCAACCAATCATAACATGATTAACAAACACTTCATTCATTTTCAAAGTTTCACTATGTTAATTATAAGCCAACCAGACCGATACTTTTTTTTTTTGATGAACAGGGGGGTCGAAGACCCAAAACTAACTATAACCCCTTACAAAAAGAATACCCGAACAATCATGCGCCAACATATGGAGGATGTCAGGAGGAGCAGCATCAAAGAGGTGGACACCAAAAGGCAACTCATGTCCTTTCTTGGCAAGATGATCCACTACAAAATTTACTTCGCGAAGGGTATGGGACCATTGAATATTAGGAATACGACCTGCTAACATGCAGATATCAGCAACCAGAGGAGCACAAGGATGGGAACCAGGACACCCTTTCTTGATGAAGTTTAAAGCCAAGATAGAATCTGACTCCACAATGATGTTCGTGATATTATTAGCAGCCGTAACTTGTAAGCCATGAATAATACCCCAGAGCTCTGCTTGCATTATAGAGCAGCTCCCCAAATTGTAAGTGAACCCCTTCAAAAAGTGACCAAGATGGTTTCTAATAATACCACCACAACCAGCACCATTTGAGTGAGAAACAAACGAACCGTCCACATTGAGCTTGAGACGGCCCTCTATAGGAGGAAACCAGCAAACCAATCTGCTTTCTGTCAAAGCATTAGATTGTGAATGTTGAAACTTATTGATAAGTTTATTGAACTCACTATGACGTACCCTCACTTGAACCAGCCGCACAGAAGCTGGGGTATTATCATTGTCAAAAATAAACTTATTACGAAAATACCATAGGGAGGAGATAGTAACTCCAAAGAGACAAGGCCAATCTCGTTTCCAGGTAAGATTTAGCATCAACCAATCGTAAAGGTTCAGATTGAAGAAACTCACAAGACCAACGTTACGTAAAAGGGGAACCCAGATTCTCCTAGAAAACTGACAATCGCGGAGGACATGAATGATGGATTCGTCACAAGTGTTGCAACGCGGACAGGTTGCAGTATTGGAAAGGTGACGTCGGGTTCTTTCCAAATTTGTCAAGATAGCACCGTGAGAGGTCAGCCACATAAAAGACCGGATCCTTTCAGGTCCTTTCCAAGACCAGATCAGGCTGAACAACCTATCATTCTGACTAGAAGAGTCTCCGTGAAGCTTCTGGTATGTCTTCTTCAGGTTGAAGGCTCCATCTGAAGAAAGGTTCCAAGCAATATGATCACTTTGTTTCCAAGGTGAGGGGGGGTGCAATAGCCACTATCTTTTTAATAACATCCTGTTAGTTCACCCCAAAGAAAACTTCTGCATTTACGATTAATAACATTACAAGTAGAGACAGGTAACAAAGCAGTTTGCATAGTATAAGTAGGTAAAGAAGAAAGAACAGATTTCACCAGAGTCGCTCTGCCAGCTAAGGATAAGGATGAGGCCTTCCAAGAATTTAATCTCGCATTCAACTTGTTAATGATATCGTTGAAAGTATGCTTCGAAACTTTGGAATGTAGGAGAGGAACCCCCAAGTATTTACCGAGATCATCCGTCCTGGAGAAGTGCAGAGCACTACTGATTTCGACGCGCACATTGTTACCCACATTTTTGGAGAAGAAAACTCTAGTTTTTTCCTGGCTAACTCTCTGACCAGAACTATCACAAAAGGCTGCCAAGCACTTGTTAATAATCTCAGCTTGTTCAAGTCTAGCTTCTGAGAAAAGAATGAGATCATCCGCAAAACACAAATGAGATAAGGCAGGCCCATCCCTTTTAAGGCGAATAGGTTTCCAGAAGCCATGATCAACTGCCGCATTAATGAGCTGAGAGAGCCTTTCTATACAGAGGACAAAAATATAAGGGGAGATGGAGTCTCCTTGACGAATGCCTCTAGAAGGAGTAAATTCATCAAGTTCTTCACCGTTCCATAAAACTTTCATTCTGGCTGTAGAAATGCAATGAAGAATAAGATTAACCATCTGAGAAGGGAAACCAATATCCTTGAGCGTATCTTCAACAAAACTCCACTTGAGCCTATCATAAGCCTTCTCCAAATCAATTTTGATAGCCATCCACCCTCTCGAACCTTTTTTATTTCTCATTGAATGAATCACCTCCTGAGCAATAATAATATTGTCAGAGCTTTGTCTACCTGGAACAAAACTACATTGGGTGGGCTGGACAATATTGTTCATGAGCTTCCGCAGTCGATTAGAAATAATCTTGGTAACCACTTTATAAGTGACATTACAAAGACTGATGGGGCGCATTTGCTTGAGGCTGGTAACCGGGTCAGATTTAGAAATAAGGGTGATAAGGGTTTCATTAATTTCCCCAACTTTCTCTGGCTCCACAAAAATTTGTTGCACCAAGGAGCACAGATCAGTTCCAACACGATCCCGTTGACTTTGATAAAAAACAGCTTGGAGGCCATCTCTTCCCGGTGCTTTAAAACTTCTCATATTAAAAATAACTTCCTTAATCTCCATATTAGAAACCATGCTGCCGATCTGGTTGAGCTCTTCACTACTAACGTTAGGGAATGAATTACTGAGAACAAAGAGAACATCAGGCAAGGAGTCCTTATAAAGATCCACAAAAAATTCTTAGCTAAGTCTTCTAATAACTTTGGCTCAGTGATCAAATTACCAAAATCATCAATGAGGGAAGTTACTTTATTCCTTCTACTCCTAACCATAGTTGAGCCATGGAAAAATTTTGTTTCGGTCACCAAATTCAATCCACTTACATCTTGATTTTTGAAACCAAAGTAATTCTTCATGAGTCAGAACCTCCTCATATTCTTCCCAAAGCTGATTCTGAAGGTTCTCCAGAAAATAATTACGATTAACACTAGTAGCCAAACTGGAAGCAATACCTTGAAGCCTTCTCAAGAGTGTTCTTTTTCTCTTGAAAATATCCCCAAAAATATTTGTATTCCAATCTTTTAAAGAATTTTTAAAGCTGACAACACCACTGTTCCAAGAAGAAGAGACATCCCAGGAATTAGAAACCAAATTTGAAAAATCCGGGTGCGCCATCCAAGCCGCAACAAACTGAAAAGGCCTCCGATTCCTATTTTGAAAGGAAGCAGTGTGTGGTTGCAGACAAACAGGAGAGTGATCAGAATTAAAATTGGACAAGTGCCTCACGGTTCCCTCAGGGAATGATAATTGCCACTCCAAATTGCTCAACCCTCTATCCAATCTCTCAACAATGTTACCTCTTCTCCAAGTAAAAGGCCAACCCACAAAACGCAGATCAATAAGCCCACAGTCTGAGATACAACTTTGAAAATCAGGACAAGCACTATGAACAACATTAGTAGAGCCTCCACTTCGTTCATAATCGTGGAGCGTAGCATTGAAATCACCTAGAAGACACCAAGGAATGGTAATATTACCTGCCAAGGATCGCAAATTACTCCAAAGGATTCTTCTGTTAACGCGATGGGGGCTACCTTACACCGCAGATAGGAGCCAGGGGGTCGAGTCACCACCAACAACCTTGAGATGCACCATCTGGCTATTATGATCCAGGACATCAATCTTCCAAGTACCAGAGTCCCAGAGGCACCAGATCCCACCAGATCTGCCATTAGCTTCAACAATGAAAGAGCTATTGATGAGCGGATAATTTATACGCTTTTTGGCATTATTTTTAGTATGTTTTTAGTATATTTTAATTAGTTTTTATTATATTTTTATTAGTTTTTAAATAAAAATCACTCTTCTGGACTTTACTATGAGTTTGTGTGTTTTTCTGTGATTTCAGGTATTTTCTGGCTGAAATTGAGGGACCTGAGCAAAAATCTGATTCAGAGGCTGAAAAAGGACTACAGATGCTGTTGGATTCTGACCTCCCTGCACTCAAAGTGAATTTTCTGGAGCTACAGAAGCCCAATTGGCACACTCTCAATTGCGTTGAAAAGTAGACATCCTGGGCTTTTCAACAATATATAATAGTCCATACTTTGCCCGAGATTTGATGGCCCAAACCGGCGTTCCAAGTCAGCTTAAGAATTCTGGCGTTTAACTCCAAAACTGGCACAAAAGCTGGAGTTAAACGCCCAAACTGGCACAAAAGCTGGCGTTTAACTCCAAGAAAAGTCTCTACACATGGAAGCTTCAATGCGCAGCCCAAGCACATACCAAGTGGGCCCGGAAGAAGATTTCTGCATTAATTACTGATTTCTGTAAACCCTAGGCTACTAGTTCTCTATAAATAGGACCTTATACTATTGTATTGTCATCTTTGGACGTTTAGTCCCTAGACCTTGGAGGCTGGCCATTCGGCCATGCTTACACTATTATCACTTATGTATTTTCAACGGTGGAGTTTCTACACACCATAGATTAAGGTGTGGAGCTCTGCTGTTCTTCATGAATTAAGTACTATTGTTTTTCTATTCAACTCAAGTCTATTTCTTCTCCAAGATATTCATTCGTTCTTCAACTTGATGAATGTGATGATCCGTGACACTCATCATCATTCTCACTTATGAACATGTGCCTGACAACCACCTATGTTCTACTAGCAATGGCTTGAATGTGTATCTCTTGGGTTTCTAATCTAAGATTGGAACCTTCGTGGTATAGGCTAGAATTATTGGCGGCCATTCCTGAGATCCGGAACGTCTAAACCTTGTCTGTGGTATTCTGAGTAGGATCTGGGAAGGGATGACTGTGATGAGCTTCAAACTCGCGATTGTGGGGTGTGTGACAGACGCAAAAGGATCAATGGATCCTATTCCGACATGATCGAGAACCGACAGATGATTAGTCGTGCGGTGACAGCGCATTTGGAACGTTTTCACTGAGAGGACGGGAAGTAGCCATTGACAACGGTGATGCCCAACATAAAGCTTGCCATGGAAAGGAGTATGAATGATTGGAAGAAGGTAATAGGAAAGCAGAGGTTTAGGAGGAACAAAGCATCTTCATACGCTTATCTGAAATTCCAACCAAAGAATTACATAAGTATCTCTATCTTTATTTCATGTTTTATTTATCTTTTAATTATCAATTCTCCATCACCATCTGAATTCTCCTGACTGAGATTTACATGGTGACCATAGCTTGCTTCAAGCCAACAGTCTCTGTGGGATCGACCCTTACTCACGTAAGGTTTATTACTTGGACGACCCAGTGCACTTACTGGTTAGTTGTGCGGAATTGTGACAAAGTGTGATTCACGTTTAAGAGCTCCAAGTCCTTTGGCGCCATTGTTGATGATCACAATTTCGCATACCAAGTTTTTGGCGACGTTGCCGGGGATTGTTCGAGTTTGGACAACTGACGGTTCATCTTGTTGCTTAGATTAGGTACTTTTCAGAATTTTTAAGAATGAATTCTAGAGTTTCAAGGTGATGTTCTTATCATCACAAAAGCTTATTGATTCTCATCAATTTAGCTGGTGAATGTAATGTCCTGCTGAAGCTTGGCCAAACATGTCTAATCTTTTTAGACTGAAGCTTTAGATTAACATTGCATGATTCCTGGAATTCTTATTAAAAGTTTTGATTCTCTTTATTTTCTTTTCCATATAAGTTTCAAAAATCACAAAAAATTTTTTTTTATAAAATCATAAAAATAAAAAATATTTTATGTTTCTTGTTTGAGTCTAGTATCAATTTTTAAGTTTGGTGTCAATTGCATTCTTCTTGCATTTTTCAAATATATGCATTATGTTCTTCATTAATCTTCAAGTTGTTCTTGATGATTTCATTGCTCTGATCTTTAAATTCTCTTGTTTTGTGTGTTTTGTTGTTTATCATATGCATTCTCAATTTGTTAGTGTCTCTTATATGAAAATATTTAAGTTTAGTGTCTTGCATGCATTGTTTATTTGATCTTAGTTGCATTTTTTTGTTATTTCTCATCATTAAGAATTCAAAAATATTTTCAAAACTATGTCTTTTGAAGTCAATAATACAGAGAATTGAAGATTCAGAACATTCAGCAGAGGAATCAAACAGAAAAAGCTGGGCGTTCAAAACGCCTAGTGAAGAAGGCAAACTGGCGTTTAAACGCCAGCCAGGTAAAAGGTAGAGTTTTGGGCGTTAAATGCCAGAATGGATGCCATTCTGGGCGTTTAACGCCAGGATGACATTAGAGGGAAGATTTTGTTTTTAATTCAAATTTTTTCCAAATCTTCATAATTTTTCAAAATCAAATCCTTTTCAAATCATATCTTTTCAATCATATCTCTTCAAAATCAATTTCTTTCCATTTTTTTTATTTATTACTATTTTCGAAAATCCTTGCTAAAATTAATGATTTACTTCAAAATTTTCAAGTTGTTACTTGCCTATTAAGAAAGGATCAAATTTTAAATTTTAAGAATCATATCTTTTAATTTCTTGTTAGTCAAGTAATCAACTTTAATTTTAAAACTTTCTCTTTTTAACTTGATTTTCAATCATATCTTCTCAATCATATCTTTTCAATCACATCTTTTTCAAAATTAATTTTCAATCATATCTTTTTTATTTCTAATTTCAAAATCTTTTTCAAAATCACTTAATTTCTTTCCCAAACTTAATTTTCGAAAATCTCAATCAAATTTTCAAAATTTTCTTTTTATTATTTCAAAATCTTTTTAATTTATTTTCAAAAATTCTTCTCCTCTTTTCACATCCTTCTATTTAAGGGACTAACACTCCTCCTCAAGGTGCAATTCGAACCCTATTTCTTTAATAAGTTCGAATTCTCTCATCTCTACCTCCTCCTTCTATTCTTCTTTTTCTCTGACACCTCAAGGAATCTCTATACTGTGACATAGAGGATTCCATACTTTCTTGTTCTCTTCTCTTTCATATGAGTAAAAGCAAAGATAAAGGCATACTTGTTCAAGCTGATCCTGAACCTGAAAGGACCTTGAAGAGAAAGCTAAGAGAAGCTAAAGCACAATTCTTTCTAGAGGGCCTAACAGAGCTTTTCAAAGAAGAAGAAGCAATGGCAGCTGAAAACAACAATGCCAACAATACAAGGAAGGTGCTTGGTGACTTTACTGTACCTACTCCTGACTTCTATGGGAGAAGCATCTCAATCCCTGCCATTGGAGCAAACAACTTTGAGCTTAAGCCTCAATTAGTTTCTCTAATGCAAGAGAATTGCAAGTTTCACGGACTTCCATTGGAAGATCCTCATCAGTTCTTAGCTGAATTCTTGCAAATCTGTGACACTGTCAAGACCAATGGGATTGACCCTGAAGTCTACAGACTTATGCTTTTTCCTTTTGCTGTAAGAGACAGAGCTAGGACATGGTTGGATTCACAACCTAAAGAAAGCCTGAACTCTTGGGAATAGCTAGTTAATGCCTTCTTGGCAAAGTTCTTTCCACCTCAAAAATTGAGCAAGCTTAGAGTGGAAGTCCAAACCTTCAGACAGAAGGAAGGAGAATCCCTCTATGAAGCTTGGGAAAGATACAAGCAATTGATCAGAAGGTGCCCTTCTGACATGCTTTCAGAATGGAGTATCATAGGAATCTTCTATGATGGTCTGTCTGAACTATCCAAGATGTCATTGGACAGCTCTGCTGGAAGATCTCTGATAAACCACTATTTTATGGTTTATCTTGTGCTCAATTGAGTGGTTTTTATCTACTCTTCACCCACTTATTCATACTATTTTCATGGTTTTACATTTGCCTTCGTAATTATGTGCTTTGATTGAAAACATGTTTCTTTGGACTTATATTTGCTAATATTAATCCTCTCTTATTACCATTAGATGCCTTGATATGTGTGTTAAGTGATTTCAGAGATTACAGGGCAGGAATGGCTCAGAGGATGAAAAAGAAGCATGCAAAAGTGGAAGGAATACAAGAAGTAGGAGAAATTGCTAAGCTGTCCAGCCTGACCTCTTCGCACTCAAACGGCTATAACTTTATCTACAGAGATCCAAATGACGCGGTTCTAGTTGCGTTGGAAAGCTAACGTCTTGGGCTTCAATATATAATATGTTATAGTTTTCCTGACGCTAGGCGACACGACCGCGTGATCCATGCGGCCGCGTCGCAATGACGGAAATCCAGCGTGGCAAAATTCGAACCCAGCGAATTCTGGACTGTTTTTGACCCAGTTTGCGGCCCAAAAAACACAGATTAGAGGCTATAAAGTGGGGGAATGCATCCATTCATGAGGAGGCTCTCATAATTCATAATTTTAGGAGTAGATGTAGTTTTTAGAGAGAGAGGTTCTCTCCTCTCTCTTAGGATTAGGATTTAGGATTTCTCTTAGTTTTAAGAGTAACTCTCGATCCAGGTTTAATATTCCTTTTACTTTTTATTTCTCTTTTACTTTCAGATACTCTCATGCTTTTATTTGTATTTGATTTATGTTGCCCAATTGGCTTATGAACTTTTCCATGTTAGATTTTACTACTTTGAATGTATTTTATCTGAGGTATTCCAGATATTCGTGATTTTAATTTAGCTTTCTACATTCTTGACTTTGGTTAAGAAATTAGTAACTCAAGATAACTGAGTCTGGACTTCCAATTTCTAATACCTTGCCAAGAGTTTATTTTTATTGCTATTATTTCATTTCCTCTGCCATTTACTATTGTTGCTTTTTATCTCATACATTAAAAACCCCCAATTTACAAGACTCATAACCAATAATAAGAACACCTCCCTGCAATTCCTTGAGAAGACGACCCGTGGTTTGAATACTCGGTTATCAATTTCAAAGGGGTTTGTTACTTGTGACAACCAAAACGTTTGTATGAAAGGGCTTTTGAAGGTTTAGAAGCTATACTTGCAACGATGATTTATCCACAAATTTCTAGACCACGCAAAAGTTCTCTCATCAAAATGGCGCCGTTGCCGGGGAATTGCAAACGTGTGCCTTATTATTGGTTATTGTAAATATTTTTTTTTATTTTTGCTTGTTTATTTGTTTTTATTTTTGTTTTTATTTTTGCTTTTTTCGTAAATTAAGAGGTTATTGGTTTTTATTTAGTTATTAAAATTTTTTTTTTCAAAAATTTATTCTTAGTGTTCATCTTGATCTTCAAGTTGTTCTTCACGTTCATCTTGACCTTCAAGCTGTTCTTAGTTGTTTTCTTCGTTTTGATCTAAAAATTTGAAATTTGGTGTCATTTTATTGTTTTTCTCTTTCCTCATTAAATTCAAAAATATTTTTAATTAATTTTTTCGAAAAAAAATTTTCAGATTTTTATTTTTAAAATTTTTATCTTATCTTATCTTATTTCAAAAAATCAAATTTCAAAATTCAAATTTAAAAATTCTCAAAATTTAAATTTAAAAATTTTCAAATTTCAAATTTCAAAATTTCAAAAATTCAAATTTCAAAAAAATTTAAAATTCAAATTCAAAATTTAATTTTCAAATTCAAATTTTAAATAACCTTTTAATTTCAATTTGTTTTTATTTTTGTTTTTAAATTTTTATTAGTTACTATGAATTCTCACCCCTCTCGCTTCAAGTTTGATTCTAATGTTGTTGTTAGGAATGGAAACTATAATGAAAATATGCATCAAAGTTGGAAGAATCAAAGATGGGAGGAGCCACAAGGATTTAATCAACCCTCATGGCAACAACCACCTCCAATGGACCATCAACAACCATTCTGTGATGCATATCAAGGCAATGGCTATGGTGAGTACTCTTTTAATTATCAACAACCACCACCATATGCCTATGAACCCTTTCCTCAACATAACTTTGGACCACCAAACTCACAAGCCCCTTTCCGCCATTCACCTCCATATGACCCTAACCCTCAACCACCATACCAACCACCTTATGAGCCATATGAACCATATATAGAACCACCCCAATTCCAATCCAATCACTCCCAACCACCACCACTTTCTTTTGTATCATGTCCAAGTCCGGCAACCCGAGAAGCAGAGGATCGCCTGAGGGAAACAGTAATTAAATTTCAGGCAACCGTTCAACAACTGGAGCAAGTATTAATTCAATGGGCTTCTAGGCGCTCAAATATACAAGGATCAGCCACAGCTCCATGTGGACTGTCTAGTGAAGAGCGTAGCATGAAGGAGATACCAGAAACTCCAGTGGACAAGACAGAGCATGAATTCATACTAGAACAAGTAGAAGAAGCTGTCATCGTTCAAGAAGAAAAGTTGGTTGAAGACTTAGGAGATGCAGAACCTCCATGGGAAGGTCAAGACATAGAGTCTCCTTCCAAGACGGTTGAATTTGATGCTGAGGAGGGTGTACCACCTCCAAAGCATATCATAGTTGAAGACTTGGAAGAGGTTGATCA
This sequence comes from Arachis hypogaea, assembly GCF_003086295.3. Classification (NCBI taxonomy): domain Eukaryota; kingdom Viridiplantae; phylum Streptophyta; class Magnoliopsida; order Fabales; family Fabaceae; genus Arachis; species Arachis hypogaea. The sequence continues at coordinate 137,383,294 of NC_092051.1, forward strand.
AGAGATGGAGATTCAAGAAGAAGAAGCACAACCTCCCATGCCCTTGGAAAGCAATGAAGAGGAGATTAAATTGGAAGAAAGCTACCAAGAGGAAGAGGTTGAAATTGAAGAAGCTTGCAAAGAAGTGGTAATTATCAAAGAAGAGCACAAGAGAGTGGAACTTGCAATTGCATTAAAAATACCTCCCCCTAAGTTGCCATTATCCTTCACAACATTCAAGTGGGTAAATTTCATATCCCTTAGCTTTCTAATTCCACTTGAATATGGGCTACTGGAGACGGATGGTCAACTTAGAGCTCTTTGTGGCATTAAGAGTAAGAGAAAGATGGCCAGTGGTAAGAATTGTCCCGCAAAGTTCATTATGGTTGGAAGCTTTGAGTTTAAACGCAAAGGTTGGTGTAGAGCTCAATTGAATGGGTCTAGGAAGCTGTTTGGTAGCTGCAGTGAGAATTCAAATTACTTATCACCCAGCTGGAAAAATACAGATCTCGACAAAAATGGGTGTAAAAGCAAGGTTTGGGATCCTGGAATCTGTTATGACATCCAACACCCCGGGAGCCTAAGAATCTTTTTGAAGCTGCTCAAGGGTTTTACATGCCTAGTTTGGGACCCCGGAGGTTACTGGAGATACAAACATTGGTGGAGATTCCTGGATGAATACAAGCATAAGCCACCATAACAGGGAGCTCACCAAATGTCCAACTTAAGGATTCTAACTAAAAGTGCTAGGTGGGAGACAACCCACCATGGTATGATCGTTCATTTTTCATTTTTATTTAGTTTTATTTGTTTTTGAATTTTATTTTATTTTGTTATATTGAACCTGGAGTTTTGCATCACATTCATATTAACACTGCATTCTGCATCTTTTTTCAGATTATCAAAAAAAAAAAAAGCGAGCACGCGACGCGACCGCATCAACGACGCATCCGCGTCGCAAGAAGATGGGAGACAACATTAGTATGAACAGAGAGTTTCGCAGGAGCAGCGCTGGAGGCGTGCCAATGGCACAAATCACCCCACGCGACCGCATCGCTGACGCGACCGCGTCATATGGGAATAATGGCCTCCCACGCGACCGCATCACCCACGCGGCCGCGTGATCTGAAATCGGCGTAAAAAGGGTGTATGGCAGAAAGTTGAGCTGGAGTTGGGCTGGACTCGTGCTGGAAGCCCAAGCCTCACCACGCGAACGCGTGCCCCACGCGTCCGCGTCGTTTTTAAAAGATGGCCATTCACGCGATCGCATGCCCCACGCGATCGCGTCACCCAGGATTTTGGCAATACTAAGTTTTGAACAGAGAGTTGTGTGACCGCGAGGCTGCACTCGCGCCACCAACACAAATCAAGTCACGCGATCGAGTGTCCCACGCGTCCGCGTCGCCTAACGTTATTTGCGAACCACGCGACCGTGTCACCCACGCGACCGCGTCGCCAGCGTCGCACACCTTAACCTCATATGCCAAAATATCTTGTCTTTCTCTTCCCCAAATCCTATTTTCTCTTTTCCCTCCTTATTTCTTACTTACTTCCCCTCTCTTTCTTTCCCTTCTCATTCTTTTTATCTTTCATTTTATTTTACTTCATTTTGCATAATTCATTCATTGCATTATTTTCACTGGTGTTGGAATTTTATTTGGGTCATTGTGGATTATTGCATAATTATTTGACAATTATATATATATATATATATATATATATATATATTTTTTTTTTTAAAGGATGCTTGCATGTTCAATTTAATACTTTCAAATAGCTTATTTACCATACATGCTATGTGTTTGTGAAAAAGCCCATATGGCATTATGCACCTCTCTATTATACTTTATACTATTTAATGCTTGCTTTTCATAAACTCCATTTACTATTTTAATTGAATATAATTGTCAATACAAACATGGTAATTTATTACAAGTAATGCTTGGTCTATGCTACTCATGCCCTTTTCTGGCATGCCAATAAACACCCTGCATCCACTTATCTTTCGATGCATTGGCTATTTTTCATTGCTGGCTTTTCACATGTACTCGAGAGCATGTGTTAATGTCAATTACATCCTAATGTGCATCCATCACCACTCTTCCATTCTCTTCTTTGCTATATATCTATTTGAATTTAATTTACTTTCTCTTCCCTTCTTCAGGATGGCCACCAAGGAAGGAAAGGAGAAAGCTACTCCCAAACCGCCGGCAAGGAAAGGAACAAAAAAAGAGCCCAGCTGAGAAATCACAACCCCCATCCACTTGCACATCTTAGCATGCACCGAGGACGGTGCAATCTTTAAGTGTGGGGAGGTCGATACCGATCTCCATGGGTTAGTACTTTCTTATCTCAAACACCAATGTTTAAATTTTCTTTTTGTAGTTAGTTGTTGCATTTGCATGTTTGTTTGATATTTGTGCATATTTTACCACTTGGTTAAAGTAATATTTTCTTTTTCAAGAAAATTTTTTGAGAATTTCACTAATTTGAATAAAATTTAATGTTACACTTGTTTGAAGAGATATTATATTGGAACATGGTTTTTGAGCTAAAGAACACACAACCTGTGAGATTTTGAGCTTATTTGAATTGGTTGCATTTTATCAACCAAAATTTTGTTTTAGTGTGTATTTTTCTCTCTAAAATTGTGATCTTTGTCTTGCTTAATTCTATATTTCCATGGTTTGATGTATGCATGCACTTACATAATTGAGGCCTTTGTTTCACTGATCTTACATACCCATATGGCCTTACCTTTCATTATCCCTTGCAAACCAATTTTGAGCCTATTTTACCCCTTTGTTCCTTTTATTTAGCACATCATTAACTCTAAGCGAAAAACAATAATGTCCTTAATTTGAATCCTTAGTTAGCTTAGACTAGTGAGAGTGCTCATAAATTAAGTGTGGGGAAGCGAATTTGGAAACAATTGGTTTGAGAATTGAGTATATTAGAATTTTCTAAAAATGTGAAAAAAAATGTTTAGGACATGATTCATGCATTCAATACTTTAATCATATGCATTGAGAAAAACAAAAGAAAAAAAAGAAAAAAATAATATAAAAAAAAAAAAGAAAAAAAGAAAAATAAAGGAGAAAAAGAAAAGAAAAAGAGCAAATAATAAAAGGGGACAAAATGCCCCAAAGTAAGTGGTGAAAGCAATGCATATGAGTTGTACTTGAAATTAGAATGCATGAATATGTGGAAAACATGGTTAATGGATAGTTAGATTTTGTACTGTGATTACATGGATTGTTTAAGTTAGGTGGAAAGTTTAAGTTAATTAAGGATTCAGATTTTAGTCCACTTGACCAAATACAATCCTACCTTGACCCTAACCTCATTACAACCTTTAAAAGACCTCTTGATATGTGTATTTGTGCATCAAATTTATGTTGATTGTTAGATGAAGAGCAAGCCTTAGAAAGCAAGGTTAGTAGGGAATTGAGAGAATCGAACCTTAAACACCTGAGCGATTAGAGTATATACACTACCAGTGAGGGTTCGATGCTCAATTCCTTGTTCCCTGCTTTCATGAGCTATTTTCTTCTTGCAAGTCTATTTGTACTTCATTTTCATAATTTGAATTAGTGAAATCCAGTTCATATTTTTTCTTAAAAGATTTGTTTACTTTTAACCAACTAGGTAGAAACATTTTGCATGTAGTTGCATTCATATAGATAGGTTGCATTTCATACTTTCCTCTTCATCTTTATAGCTTCTCTTGAGCTTAGCATGAGGACACGCTAATGTTTAACTGTGGGGAGGTTGATAAACCACTATTTTATGGTTTATCTTGTGCTCAATTGAGTGGTTTTTATCTACTCTTCACCCACTTATTCATACTATTTGCATGGTTTTACATTTGCCTTCCTAATTATGTGCTTTGATTGAAAACATGTTTCTTTGGACTTATATTTGCTAATATTAATCCTTTCTTATTACCATTAGATGCCTTGATATGTGTGTTAAGTGATTTCAGAGATTACAGGGCAGGAATGGCTCAGAGGATGAAAAGGAAGCATGCAAAAGTGGAAGGAATACAAGAAGTAGGAGAAATTGCTAAGCTGTTCAGCCTGACCTCTTTGCACTCAAACGGCTATAACTTTAGCTATAGAGGTCCAAATGACGCGATTCCAGTTGCATTGGAAAGCTAACGTCCGGGGCTTTGATTTGATATATAATATGTTATAGTTTCCCTGACGCTAGGTGACACGACCGCGTGATCCATGCGGCCGCATCGCAATGACGGAAATCCAGCGTGGCAAAATTCGAACCCAGCGAATTCTGGACTATTTTTGACCCAGTTTGCGGCCCAGAAAACACATATTAGAGACTATAAAGTGGGAGAATGCATCCATTCATGAGGAGGCTCTCATAATTCATAATTTTAGGAGTAGATGTAGTTTTTAGAGAGAGAGGTTCTCTCCTCTCTCTTAGGATTAGGATTTAGGATTTCTCTTAGTTTTAGGAGTAACTCTCGATCCAGGTTTAATATTCCTTTTACTTTTTATTTCTCTTTTACTTTCAGATACTCTCATGCTTTTATTTGTATTTGATTTATGTTACCCAATTGGCTTATGAACTTTTCCATGTTAGATTTTACTACTTTGAATGTATTTTATCTAAGGTATTCCAGATATTCGTGATTTTAATTTAGCTTTCTACATTCTTGACTTTGGTTAAGAAATTAGTAACTCAAGATAACTGAGTCTGGACTTCCAATTTCTAATACCTTGCCAAGAGTTTATTTTTATTGCTATTATTTCATTTCCTCTGCCATTTACTATTGTTGCTTTTTATCTCATACATTAAAAACCCCCCAATTTACAAGACTCATAACCAATAATAAGAACACCTCCTTGCAATTCCTTGAGAAGACGACCCGAGGTTTGAATACTCGGTTATCAATTTCAAAGGGGTTTGTTACTTGTGACAACCAAAACGTTTGTATGAAAGGGCTTTTGAAGGTTTAGAAACTATACTTGCAACGAGGATTTATCCGCAAATTTCTAGACCACGCAAAAGTTCTCTCATCAATCTCTTCATCTGAAGAAGACGCCTGCAGAAGCTCAGGAACTCATTGAAATGGTTGCAAATAACCAATTCATGTACACTTCTAAAAGGAATCCTGTGAATAATGGGATAGCTCAGAAGAAAGAAGTTCTTGAGATTGATACTCTGAATGCCATATTGGCTCAGAATAAAATATTGACCCAACAAGTCAATATGATTTCTCAGAGTCTGTCTGGAATGCAAGAAGCAACAGGTAGTACTAAGGAAGCTTCCTCTGAAGAAGAAGCTTATGATCCTGAGAACCCAGCAATGGAAGAGGTGAATTACATAGGAGAACCCTATGGAAACACCTATAATCCTTCATGGAGAAATCATCCAAATCTCTCATGGAAGGATCAACAGAGACCTCAACAAGGTTTCAACAACAATAATGGTGGAAGAAACAGGTTTAGCAATAGCAAGCCTTTTCCATCATCTTCTCAGCAACAGACAGAGAATTCTAAGCAGAGCTACTCTGACTTAGCAACCATTGTCTCTGATCTAATCAAAACCACTCAAAGTTTCATGACTGAAACAAGGTCCTCCATTAGAAATTTGGAGGCACAAGTGGGTCAGCTGAGTAAGAAAATTACTGAACTCCCTCCTAGTACTCTCCCAAGCAATACAGAAGAAAATCCAAAAAGAGAGTGCAAGGCCATAACCACAACCCACACGGCCGAACCTGGAGAGGAGGAAGAGGCAGTGATCTCCACTGAGGATGACCTTAATGGACGTCCACTGGCCTCCATGGAGTTCCCTGATGAGGAACCATGGGAATCTGAGGCTCACACAGAGACCATAGAGATTCCATTGAATTTACTTCTTCCATTCATGAGCTCTGATGAGTATTCTTCCTCTGAAGAGGATGAAGATGTTACTGAAGAGCAAGTTGCTAAGTACCTTGGAGCAATCATGAAGCTAAATGCCAGGTTGTTTGGTAATGAGACTTGGGAGGATGAACCTCCATTGCTCATCAAAGAACTGGATGACTTGATTAGGCAGAAATTACCTCTGAAGAGACAAGACCCTGGAAAATTCTCAATCCCTTGTACCATAGGCACCATGACCTTTGAGAAGGCTCTGTGTGATCTAGAGTCAAGTATAAACCTCATGCCTCTATCTGTAATGGAGAAGCTAGGGATCATTGAGGTACAAGCTGCAAGAATCTCACTGAAGATGGCAGACAATTCAAAGAAACAGGCTTATAGACTTGTAGAGGATGTCTTGGTAAGGGTTGAAGACCATTACATCCCTGCTGATTTCATAATCCTAGAGACTGGGAAGTGTATGGATGAATCCATTATCCTTGGCAGACCCTTCCTAGCCACAGCAAAAGCTGTGATTGATGTTGACAGAGGAGAATTGATCATTCAAGTGGATGAAGACTCCCTTGTGTTTAAAGCTCAAGGATATCCCTCTGTCACCATGGAGAGGAAGCATGAAGAGCTTCTCTCAATACAGAGTCAAACTTCACCCACAGTCAAACTCTAAGTTTGGTGTTGGGAGGCCACAACCAAACTTTAAGTTTGGTATTGAACCCCCACATTCAAACTCTAAGTTTGATGTTGGGAGGTTCCAACATTGCTCTGAACATCTGTAAGGCTCCATGAGAGCCCACTGTCAAGCTATTGACATTAAAGAAGCGCTTGTTGGGAGGCAACCCAATCTTTACTTATCTATGTTAAATTTCTATTTTCTTTTGTTATTTTATGTTTTCTGTAGGTTGATGATCATGAAAAGTCACAAAAACAATTGGAAAAGCAAAAACAGAAGGAAAAATAGAATGAAAAATAGAACACCCTGGATGAGAAACTTACTGGCGTTTAAACGCCAGTAAGGGTAGCAGAATGGGCGTTAAACGCCCAGTCTGGCACCATTCTGGGCGTTTAACGCCAGAAATGGGCACCAGACTGGCGTTTAACGCCAGGAATAGACAAGAAGCTGGCGTTAAGCGCCAGAAATGGGCAGCAGCCTGGCGTTTAACGCCAGGATTGGCAGCAAGGGGCGTTTTGCACGCCACATGGTGCAGGGATGAGAAATTCTTGACACCTCAGGATCTGTGGACCCCACAGGATTCCCACCGACCCCACCTCTCTCTCTCTCTTCTTCACCCATTCACCAATCACCTCAATACCTCTTCCCTAAAAACCCCTCACCTATCAAATCCCACTATTCTCTTCACCACTCACATCCATCCTTCATAAAACCCCACCTACCTCACCATTCAAATTCAAACCACTTTCCCTCCCAAACCCACCCTATATGGCCGAACCCAAACCCCCTCTCCATTCCTATATAAACCCATCTTCACTCCTTCATTTTCACACAACATACACACCACCTATCCCCCTTGGCCGAAACACATAGCCCCCTCCATCTCCTCTATTTCTTCTTCTTCTACTCTCTTCTTTCTTCTTTTGCTCGAGGACGAGCAACCTTCTAAGTTTGGTGTGGTAAAAGCTAAAGCTTTTTGTTTTTCCATAACCATTTATGGCACCAAAGGCCGGAGAAACCTCTAGAAAGAGGAAAGGAAATGCAAAAGCTTCCACCTCCGAGTCATGGGAGATGGAGAGATTCCTCTCAAGGGTGCATCAAGACCAGTTCTATGAAGTTGTGGCCAAGAAGAAGGTGATCTCCGAGGTCCCTTTTAAGCTCAAAAAGGGCGAATATCCGGAGATCCGACATGAGATTCAAAGAAGAGGTTGGGAAGTTCTCACCAACCCCATTCAACAAGTCGGAATCTTAATGGTTCAAGAGTTCTATGCTAATGCATGGATCACCAAGAACCATGATCAAAGTGTGAACCCGGATCCTAAGAATTGGCTTACAATAGTCCGAGGGAAATACTTAGATTTCAGTCCGGAAAATGTAAGGTTGGCATTCAACTTGCCCATGATGCAAGGAGATGCATACCCATACACTAGAAGGGTCAACTTTGATCAAAGGTTGGACCAAGTCCTCATGGACATATGTGAAGAGGGCGCTCAATGGAAGAGAGATTCAAGAGGGAAGCCGGTTCAACTAAGAAAGCATGACCTCAAGCCCATGGCTAGGGGATGGTTGAAGTTCATCCAACGCTCAATCATTCCTACTAGCAACCGATCTGAAGTTACTATAGACTGGGCTATCATGATTCATAGCATCATGATTAGAGAGGAAGTAGAAGTTCATGAGGTTATATCCCAAGAACTCTACAAGGTGGCGGACAAGTCCTCCACTGTGGCAAGGTTAGCCTTCCCTCATCTCATTTGTCACCTCTGCAATTCAGCTGGAATTGACATAGAGGAAGACATCCTCATTAATGAGGACAAGCCCATCACTAAGAAAAGGATGGAGCAAGTGAGAGAACCTCACCAAGAGCATGAGGAATTTCCTCATCATGAAATCCCTGAGATGCCTCAAGGGATGCAATTTCCTCCACAAAACTATTGGGAGCAAATCAACACCTCCCTAGGAGAATTAAGTTTCAACATGGGACAACTAAGGGTGGAGCACCAAGAGCATTCCATCCTCCTCCATGAAATTAGAGAAAACCAAAGAACCATGAGAGAGGAGCAACAAAGGCAAGAAAGAGACATTGAGGAGCTCAAACACTCCATAAGATCTTCAAGAGGAAGAACAAGCCGCCATCACTAAGGTGGACCCGTTCTTTAATTTCCTTGTTCTTTATTTTCTGTTTTTCAAAAATTGTGCTTTATGTTTATTTATGTTTGTGTCATTATTACATGATCATTAGTGTTTAAGTGTCTATGCCTTAAAGCTATGAAAATAAATCCATCACCTTTCTTAAATAAAAAATATTTTTAATTGAAAAAGAAAAAAAAGTGCATGAATTTCAAATTTTAAAACAGTTTAATTATTTTGATGTGGTGGCAAGACTATTGTCTTTCTGAATGAATGCTTGAACAGTGCATATTTTTAAATTTGATTGTTTATGAATGTTAAAATTGTTGGCTCTTGAAAGAATGATGGGAAAAGGAGAAATGTTATCTGATGATCTGAAAAATCAAAAAATTGATTCTTGAAGCAAGAAAAAGCAGTGAAAAGCTTGCAAAAATAAAAAGAGAGAAAAGCAAGCAGAAAAAACCAATACCGCTTTAAACCAAAAGGCAAGGGTGATAAAAAGGATCCAAGGCTTTGAGCATCAGTGGATAGGAGGGCCCACAGGAATAAAATCCTAGCCTAAGCGGCTAAACCAAGCTATCCCTAACCATGTGCTTGTGGCGTGAAGGTGTCAAGTGAAAACTTGAGACTGAGCGGTTAAAGCCGAGGTCCAAAGAAAAAAGAAGAGTGTGCTTAAGAATCCTGGACACCTCTAATTGGGGACTCTAGCAAAGCTGAATCACAATCTGAAAAGGTTCACCCAGTTATGTGTCTGTGGCATTTACGTATCCGGTGGTAATACTGGAAAACAAAGTGCTTTGGGCCACGGCCAAGACTCATAAAGTATCTGTGTTCAAGAATCAACATACTTAACTAGGAGAATCAATAACACTATCTGAATTCTGAGTTCCTATAGATGCCAATCATTCTGAACTTCAAGGAATAAAGTGAGATGCCAAAACTGTTCAGAAGCAAAAAGCTAAAAGCCCCGCTCATCTAATTAATACTGATCTTCATAGATGTTTTTGAGATTCATTGTATATTCTCTTCTTTTTATCCTATATGAATTTCAGTTGCTTGGGGACAAGCAACAATTTAAGTTTGGTGTTGTGATGAGCGGATAATTTATACGCTTTTTGGCATTGTTTTTAGTATGTTTTTAGTATATTTTAATTAGGTTTTATTATATTTTTCTTAGTTTTTAAATAAAAATCATTCTTCTGGACTTTACTATGAGTTTGTATGTTTTTCTGTGATTTCAGGTATTTTCTGGCTGAAATTGAGGGACCTGAGCAAAAATCTGATTCAGAGGCTGAAAAAAGACTGTAGATGCTGTTGGATTCTAACCTCCCTGAACTCAAAGTAAATTTTCTTGAGCTACAGAGACCGAATTGGCGAGCTCTCAATTGCGTTGGAAAGTAGACATCCTGGGCTTTTCAGCAATATATAATAGTCTATACTTTGCCCGAGATTTGATGGCCCAAACCGGTGTTACAAGTCAGCTCAAGAATTCTGGCGTTTAACTCCAAAACTGGCACAAAAGCTGGAGTTAAACGCCCAAACTGGCACAAAAGCTGGCGTTTAACTCCAAGAAAAGTCTCTACACATGGAAGCTTCAATGCTCAGCCCAAGCACACACCAAGTGGGCCCGGAAGAAGATTTTTGCATTAATTACTGATTTCTGTAAATCCTATGCTACTAGTTCTCTATAAATAGGACCTTATACTATTGTATTTTCATCTTTGGACGTTTAGTCCCTAGACCTTGGAGGCTGGCCATTCGGCCATGCTTACACTATTATCACTTATGTATTTTCAACGGTGGAGTTTCTACACACTATAGATTAAGGTGTGGAGCTCTGCTGTTCTTCATGAATTAATACAAAGTACTATTGTTTTTCTATTCAACTTAAGTCTATTTCTTCTCCAAGATTTTCATTCGTTCTTCAACTTGATGAATGTGATGATCCGTGACACTCATCATCATTCTCACCTATGAACATGTGCCTGACAACCACCTCTGTTCTACTAGCAATGGCTTGAATGCGTATCTCTTGGGTTTCTAATCTAAGATTGGAACCTTCGTGGTATAGGCTAGAATTATTGGCGGCCATTTCTGAGATCCAGAACGTCTAAACCTTGTCTGTGGTATTCTGAGTAGGATATGGGAAGGGATGACTGTGACGAGCTTCAAACTCGCGATTGTGGGGCGTGTGACAGACGCAAAAGGATCAATGGATCTTATTCCGACATGATCGAGAACCGACAGATGATTAGTCGTGCGGTGACAGCGCATTTGGAACGTTTTCACTGAGAGGACGGGAAGTAGCCATTGACAACGGTGATGCCCAACATAAAGCTTGCCATGGAAAGGAGTATGAATGATTGGAAGAAGGTAATAGGAAATCAGAGGTTTAGGAGGAACAAAGCATCTTCATACGCTTATCTGAAATTCCAACCAAAGAATTACATAAGTATCTCTATCTTTATTTCATTTTTTATTTATCTTTTAATTATCAATTCTCCATCACCATCTGAATTCGCCTGATTGAGATTTACAAGGTGACCATAGCTTGCTTCAAGCCGACAGTCTCCGTGGGATCGACCCTTACTCACGTAAGGTTTATTACTTGGACGACCCAGTGCACTTGCTGGTTAGTTGTGCGGAATTGTGACAAAGTGTGATTCACGTTTAAGAGCTCCAAGTCCTTTGGCACCATTGTTGATGATCACAATTTCGCATACCAGCTATCGAACCCTATATTATTCCTAATCTGAACGCCACGCGACCTACTTATCTGAGGCTCTAACAGAATAATGAAATTAGCACTATATTCTTTTCTGAGGTCTCTAATAAGAGAGTAAAAAAATTTACTACCGGCACCCCGACAATTCCAACAGATAACATTCATTATAACAAGCAAAAAAGGATAGGGGAGTCACCAGCGACAACGTTACACCTGGGTATGAGACCCTAACTTGCCATTCTGCTTACCAAGGGATAAATCCCCCTCTTTGATTTTTCTACCACCAGAATCAATCATACTCTCATCTGGGGGCCTATCGAGATCTTTCCCTGGACTCCGCACAGCCTCTATTTCCATATGAGAGTCAGAGGAACTTGCATTCATCAGTAGAGGATTATTCCTCACCACAAAACCTTCACGACCTGTAGCAACTTGCTTCATAGCAACAAAAGCCTCATTCTGCTCTCTTTGAAGTTTTTGCATATACTCCATCACTACCCCTTCCATATCATTAGTTTCACGAGACTTCTTCGTAGGAGACACGGTGACAATGCTCTTGGAAGCTTCAGGAGAGGAGGAAGGATTCTTGATGATCATTTTAGGATTAGGCTTTAACCATTTTTCAGATCCTTGTGGCCCAACTTTATTAAAGGGGCCCATTTTACCACTTTGTGGATTTTTACCTGCACCAACCCGTAAGACTTTTTTTTGAATGATTTGACTCTTATTATTCACTATTAAGGCCTTTGAGGCCTGGTGCACGAAGTTACAATCACACTTTTGCAACTCCGCACAACTAACCAGCAAGTGCACTGGGTCGTCCAAGTAATACCTTACGTGAGTAAGGGTCGATCCCACGGAGATTGTCGGCTTGAAGCAAGCTATGGTTATCTTGTAACTCTTAGTCAGGATATCAATAATTCTCAGATTTAATTGTAAAAAGTAAAAGAACATGAAATAAATACTTGTTATGCAGTAATAAAGAACAAGTTGAGGCTTTGGAGATGTTTTGTCTTCTGAATCTCTGCTTTCCTACTATCTTCTTCTTCATGCATGCAAGGCTCCTTCCATGGCAAGCTTTATGTTGGGCATCACCGTTGTCAATGGCTACTTCCCGTCCTCTCAGTGAAAATGTTCCAAATGCGCTGTCACCGCACGGCTAATCATCTGTCGGTTCTCGATCATGTCGGAATAGGATCCATTGATCCTTTTGCGTCTGTCACACGCCCAACAATCGCGAGTTTGAAGCTCGTCACAGTCATCCCTTCCCAGATCATACTCAGAATACCACAGACAAGGTTTAGACGTTCCGAATCTCAAGAATGGCTGCCAATAATTCTAGCTTATACCACGAAGGTTCCAATCTTAGATTAGAAACCCAATAGATACACATTCAAACTTGATTACATGTAGAACGGAGGTGGTTGTCAGGCACGCGTTCATAGGTGAGAATGATGATGATTGTCACGGATCATCACATTCATCAGGTTGAAGTGCGAATGAATATCTTAGAATAAAAGCAAGCGTGATAGAATGGAAAACAGTAGTAATTGCATTAATTCATGAAGAACAGTAGAGCTCCTCACCCCAACAATGGGATTTAGAGACTCATGCCATAGAAGATACAATATGAAACGTGTAAAGTGTCATGAGGTACAAGATGAATCACTAAAAGTAGTTTTTATAGTAAACTGGTGACCTAGGGTTACAGAAAATGAGTAAGCTAGGGTGTTTAGTGTAAAAATCCACTTCCGGGGCCCACTTGGTGTGTGCTTGGGCTGAGCATTGAACCTTTCATGTGTAGAGACTTTTCTTAGAGTTAAACGCCAGCTTTTGTGCCAGTTTGGGCGTTTAACTCCAGTTTTTATGCCAGTTCTGGCGTTAAACGCCAGAATTCTTGAGCTGACTTGGAACGCCTGTTTGGGCCATCAAATCTCTGAAAAAGTATAGACTATTATATATTGCTGGAAAGCCCAGGATGTATGATTTCCAACGCAATTGAGAGTGCACCAATTGGGCTTCTGTAGCTCCAGAAAATCCACTTTGAGTGCAGGAAGGTCAGAATCCAACAGCATCTGCAGTCCTTTTTCAGCCTCTGAATCAGATTTTTGCTCAGGTCCCTCAATTTCAGCCAGAAGATACCTGAAATCACAAAAAAACACACAAACTCATAGTAAAATCCAGAAAAGTGAATTTTAAATAAAAACTAATAAGAATATAATAAAAACTAATTAAAATATACTAAAAACATACTAAAAACAATGCCAAAAAACGTATAAATTATTCGCTCATCAAGGCCTCGGGCCCACTTGAAGCTATAATGGCTTCCTCTTGCATGGAATTCTTAGCCAAATAATTTATTCCTTCCTCATTCAAAGTAATAAAACGTGAGGCATTAGCATTGGTGGGCATATCTTCCTCATATTCTCTTTCCTGATTATTAGGTAGATCTTGACCAATCATGCCTCCAATCTTTCCTTGATTATTCATGCCCTTATTCCACCTAAAGTTACGTTTAACTAACATCCATGACCCAAAATCAGGGGAAATTTGATTCCCTTGATTACCACCGCTAGAATCTTGCTTCTTTCCATTTTGGTTCTCAGTCTCGACGAATGGTGGATCTTCGGAAACCATAGTGTTCCCTTCCGCACCAGCTTCATGGCCTGCCGTCTTACCCACCGGCTCATCAGTGCACAAATCAGACATGTGACCATACTTACCGCAGGAGAAGCAAATTTGGTGCAGTCCTTCATATTCAATATAGAGTTCTAATCCAAGAACCGAGATCCTAGGGACAAGTTTTTTGGCAAGATCAATTTCGACACAAATCCTAGCAAAGCGTCCTCTAGAATGGATTGAGGTTGACCGGTCAATTTTTAGCATGTGACCAATAGTAGACCCAACTCTCCATAGAAATTTCTAGTTATAGAGCTCAATAGGGAGGTTTGGTATTCGAATCCAGGCAGCACTTTTCCTCACTGCTTTCTCAGATTCCAAGAAAAAAGGTCGCCATCTTTGCACAATGAGATAGTGTCCGGCAATCATCCAAGATCCTTCCATTAAAGCATGAGAGTAGTCTTTCGCATCTGCAAAGTGAACCAAAAAATAATCACGATCCATATCAATAACATTAATAGAGCCTTTCTTACCCCAGTCTCTCTTTAAACGTTGTTCCATAAATCCTAAGCCAACTCTTTTGCCCAAAAGCTTGACATAGAGTGAGGATCTCCATGGTTTACACCACTCGTTAAAATCTTCCTTCGAAATAGGAATGGTGGGACAAGGATTGAACGGTTCCTCTTCATGGGTGTCTTTATCCGCATCTTGGTACCATCTATTCTCTGGATCCGGTATGTCTTCATTAACCTCTTCCATGTCAATATGCTCATCCTCAATGATAGAGCCCGCTACGGTGAGGAGCGTATCCTTATACGAGATTTTGGAAGCTCCTGACTTATTTTCGTCACAAGGACCAGTAACTTCCATGTCCTCGCTTGGTTGATTAGGATCAATGCTGGCACGCGTTTTCACCTTTTTGGTGCTACGCTGCACTAAGTCTTCTTCTTGCTTAGAAACCCTAGCAGAGCCTTCCTTAGTCATTTTTGTCTTACGCCAGACCGATACTTTTACTTAAATGAACTATATCACTTATCCAGTGGTCCAAGCAATCAAATAATCACAACTCATACTTTTAAATAAGAAGCAAGATATTCACAGATCCTAATCCATCCATCAAGAGGTTTCAACCATTGTTTCTGATTTATTTTATTACTTTAATATCCATCCTCATTTAACCAATTTTATTTCTCCAAAATAGTCCAATTTAATTCATAAGACTCACACAATCACTAAAAATAAAATTTTCACATTGATATCGATTTATAATAATTTTTTGAAATAAAATAAGTTTTAAAAAATGTTCCTACCTGAAATTAACTCAACAACATGACAATAACAGCGGCAGCACAGCCGCAACATTCACAGCAGCTCCGCCATAACAATGTGGCAGTGGCAGCAACAATCCCAGTCCGCAACTACAGTGGCTCAACCTTGAGATATTAACATCACAAAATCCTAAACAAATGTATAACAAAACACTAGCGGCAAAAGTTCCCGAACAAGAATACTCACTGTAATTAGGAAGGAGTAAGGACATGGAGCGACAGTAGCTCCAATGATGATAGAAAGTCTCAGCGGTAGCCGTGGCAACCACGCGGTGGCGATGACATCTCCAACAATCCAAAGAACGAGAATCAGAGGCAAGAACACCCTTACCAGCGGCAGCAGCACCAACCCAACTAACTCCGGCAGCAAGGACGACGGCTTGGTTCCCCACCACCGGTGAAGGCAACCGCAATCTCTAGCGATAGCGACAATGGTAGCAGCAACGAACGGCTCCTTCTTTGTCACTTTTCTCTTCACTCTCGCCTGTAGTGACGATGATAGGACCTTCGTCGACGGTGATCGAAGCTCCGACCGCGGCAACAGACACGACGGTGGCACGAGACATTGCCTCCTTTTCCTTGGTCGTGTCTTCTCTCTCAACGCCTCTCTCTCTCTCACACCTCATATTCGATCTCTCTCCCTCTCTCCCTCTCCACCATTTGACAACGACGGTGACCGTGGCTCCCAGCCCCGCTGGCACCGTCTCTTCCCTCTTCTCCCTCTTTTCTTTCTTTTCTTCTTTTTTTTTTTCATCTCTCTGTGTGTTTCTTTCTTTCTTTCTTCCTTCAAAGAGTATGTGTGTGTGTTTGAATTTTAGGGTTAGAGTTTGGTTTTGGAAAAAGACGGATAAGGATAGTTTGAAAATTTTATAAAAATTAGGTAATAAAATAATAATTAGAATCAAATCTATAAAATAAAAACCTTTTTGAAACACAATATTTATTTATCAACTTATATGTTATTTTAAAATAACCACTAATTTAAAAGTAGAAATAATCTAATTAAATTTTTTGTTCATTAAATTAAAGTATTAAATCCCAAATCTCAATTATTCAAATTAAATCATATAAGGTCCTCATATTTTTCAATTACTAAAAGTTTAAATTTTAAATATACAAAATACCCAATTATTATAAAATTGGATAAAAATTATATTTAATTCAAATTCAATGTATCAAAACTTGATTTAGTTACCTTTGATAAAATAATTTCTGGAAATAAAATCTTGAACAAATAAAATAAATCGAAACCGGTTCATAATAGAACTTCCAAAAGTTTAGGATCTTACAATTACAATTTGTCTAAAAATTATTTTATATTTTATATACTGTGTCTCCATATTTAACAAAAACTTAAAATTGATATATCTGTATCCTATCCCATGTCTTTGCTTCATAAATTGATCTATATGGTGAAATGTTTAAATTTAATATATTCAACAATGTAACTGAGACAAGCCTTAGACTTAGCGTCAATGGATCCTTACACATATAAATGTGATTAAGGATGTCAATGGGGTAGGACGGGAGAAGGGGATGCCTCCCTACTCTTCGTCCCAAAACCCTAATCCTCACCCCGTCGCCGCCCCGATTCTCACCATGAGAGAATATATATTTGTTCTCATCCTCGTTCTCCGCATTCCTCACAGTCTCCTTGAGGCCCCATTTCCCGTCTCCCATTCATCCAGTCATCCTGTACAAAACGACAAGAATTGTCTCAAAGCAAGAACACAAGAAAACAACCACAGAAAAATTCAATAAACGCAGTGCAATAGATTCAGCAAATAGGAACAATTAAACAAATTCAGCAAACAAGAACAATTAAATAGGAATAATTAAACAAATTCAACAAATGTTCACCCAAAAAAATTCAATAAACTCACATCAAATCAGCAAATAAACACAACATTCAGTTACTATGGCAAAAAATAAAGGAGGAATAGGAACAGAAACAGAGAGAATCAAACAGAAATAGAGAATCAAACAAACTTACGTCAAATTCAATGGAGGAGGAGGAGGGACAACAGTGGTGACGATAAATGCAAGTGAAGGGAACGGTACAACAACGAGACACGAGCGACGAAGCAGAAACGGGATGCGAGTGAAGGGGACAGTGACAATGAATGCGAGTGAAGGGGATGGCATAACAATG
The DNA here is from genome assembly GCF_003086295.3 of Arachis hypogaea. NCBI lineage: Eukaryota > Viridiplantae > Streptophyta > Magnoliopsida > Fabales > Fabaceae > Arachis > Arachis hypogaea. Next base: position 137,400,779 of record NC_092051.1, read on the forward strand.
GGACACAAGCGGCAATGTAGAGATGGGATACGAACGAAGGGGACGACGACGATGAACACTAGCGAACGGGACGACATAATGGCAATACACGAGCGGTGGAGTAGAGACTAGACGTGATATGAAGGGAGATGGCTGTTGAAGGGAGATGGTGGAGTAGTGAGTGGCGATATATGGTTACTGATGTGGGGTGTCACAGTAGTGTCTAGTGAGAAATGGGAGAGCGCAGTGAAAAGAGTAGGTGACAGCACAGTAGTGTACAAATTTGGATTATGGTTTTTATCTTATCCATATATATGTAACATGTAAAAAGACTAAAAAACCTATAGTATAAATAAATTATCAAGGATAATTAAATAAAAATTTACGTATTTCGGAGATCAACAAGAACGGAATAGGAATCCGCCGCTCGGGTCCCCATGCCTGTTTCGGGGGAATTCTGTCTCCATTTCCATCTCTGCGAAAAAAAATTTATATCTTCGGGTCCCCATTCAGGGCGGTATTCACGGAAATCTATATGTCTTAGAGAATTTTGCCACCCATAAACGTGATTCTCTACTCTTTAAATGGAAATAGCAATCACATGTAATTCATGTGTATCCAAATTTTTTCTTGTGCTATTTTAAAATAAAAAAGACTTTGCAACAACCTCATCATTATTTCATTTTTCTCTTTCTACATTAAAAACATTTGATAGTAATAAATATGGCAGAATATAAAAAGAGAAAATACTCATTTTAATTTCTTTCTTTAATTTCTGAAGGGAAGAAGCTCAATAGTCACAAAAACAATGAGTCTAGGCCATTGGATTGATCATTGATGTTGATGCATCAATGAGCACGTGTCACTTCAATCTCACTATAAAACCCCCATAATACCCCCATTCTTTCCTCGTACATTCTCTAACTTTGTGCCTTCTTTAGTACACAATAGTATCTCTCTCACTTTGTCCATACTAACCTTTTCTCTCTCTAAGGTTTCATGGAGTTTGATCAAAATTTCTTTGAGGATTTTACTTATCTTTCTGAGAGTATTTATGAAAATCCATGCATAAAGAAAGAGATATCCACCACGGTTCCCATGCAACAAAAATCTCTCCTTGTATGTCCTCCATTGAAAAATGAAATTTTATACAAGAACGATTTCCACCATCTTCAATCCCTAAAAGACATTACAAACACCTTCTACTCCATGGAAATTGCACCAAACAAGAACCAAATGGAGGATATTCATGCTTTCCCAAACAACTACAATAGCTTATGGGATTTATCTCAGAAAAACCAAGTTCAAATTGATGATGCTCTCACACCATCACTAATTTATGATGCATCTCTATTGGTGCCAATGAATTTAAATTTCCAAGATGAGCTTTCAACCTTAACTCCAACAGAAAATGCTTACTGGAACAATAATCAAAATCCTTTTCACAACAACCAAATACCCCAAAGAAGGGGACTAAGGAGGAAAGACAACATTCAACAAAGTGTTACCGAAATAATCAAAGGCCAGTGGAGTGCAGATGAAGATAGGTATAACATATAATCCAAATTTATTCTCTCTTTCTTTTTCTCATACACAGATACTTTGAAGTAAAATGGTATTGCAAACCATTAGATAATTTGATATGTTTGATTCAATCATCTAACTGATTTATAATACTATCTTCACGTGAAGATATTTTTATGGCAGTAATAATCACCTTGTTGCATGATGTATTCAACAAAATTCTTCTCAACAAAGTTAGATTTTCAAGAAATATTTGTTTTGCTTTCAGTGGTATTTCTTAGTCTTAATGAAGTTCATTAATAGGTTTTCAATTTGTTCCTTTTGTGGATATATTCTAAGAATTTGGGTTTTTATGTGTTCTTGCAGATTACTAACAGATCTAGTTGAACTCTTTGGGTTTAAAAATTGGTCCTACATAGCAACACTAGTCAGCGGTAGGATAGGGAAGCAATGTAGAGAGAGATGGTTCAATCATCTTCGGCCGGATATTAAGGTTAATTCTTTTCCTTTCTTATTAGCTTGTCTACATCATCCTCACTCTAACAAGTGTGATGTTATTTTAATTTTTTTTTTGTTTCAATCCCACTTTCCATCATTAATAATAAATATATTAGTTTGAAACTAATATTTTTAATAATAAAATATGTATTTTGTTGTTTTGTCTTTTTTTTTTTCTCTTCTCTTCTCTTCTTCCTCTTTTAGTTCATGATAGTTTTTTTTTTTTTTTTTTATGTTTTGAAAATAGAACTGCATATCGAACCATTCAAACTATTGACAATTCAAAAGTTTAAAATTTTAATTATTTTAAATGAAATAATTGAGTTATAACAGAATAATAAATAAACACACACAACACAAAACATAGATAATAAAATTATATTATCTAATTATATAAATATATGTAAATAAATTTTAAATAATAAATAAGAGAGTTATAAATTCGTATTGAATAATTACAAAAATAGATTGAATAATTCACTTTATTGATTAAAATTAATTATATAATCAATGGTAATATATTTAAAATTATTATATATCCAAATTAAACTAAAGTAAAAGATTTTTTTTAATATGAATTATCATCATTTTTAAATATAAAATATAAATTTCTCAAGATTCTAAACCTACAAGTAAAAGTATGAACCTTGGTTAAAACGAAAAGACAAATAAAAAGAGTGGCATTTTTTTTACAGTAATGAGCTACCCTTGGATATTTGGTCCATTACTCATTGATCTAAAAAAAATAAAAAATAAACAGGTCTTTAATTTTTTTGTTTGTGGGCATTTAAGTTCTTTAAGATTGAAAAATATATTTAACTCCCTCAAATTTAAGGATGGTAACGAGTCCCCATGAGACAAATACTAGCCCCCTGTCTCCCATCCCATGAGACCAAAAATTTCTCGTCCTCGCCCCGTAGCCATGGCAAGTAACAGGTACCCACCATCCGCCAGATATTCAAGTCCCCATGGATATCTGCAGGTATTTTTTAAAAACAAAACATGGCAAAAGAAAACAGCAAAAATTAACAAGAAACTTTAATTTAATTCCAATCTATATAGAAATGCTACAATTATGTAGAACAATCAAATAATTTTAATTACATCATAATTAAATCAGATTTGTTTCCCTCCATTTTAAATCATCTTCCAACAAAATACAATTTACAATATAATAAAATCAAACATATTCATGCATTATATTCATAAAAACTATACAAAAGATATATAAATCAGACATTAACAATATGTATAAAATCAATACAAGCTTTACATATATATCATAGATGATGATGATGATTGTTGGGGAAAAAAATCAAAATTTTTTGAATAATTATATAATTAAAAGAATGCAAATAGCTTGTTGGCCACTGATGATGGCAGATCTAAGGGAGATGGAGCAAAGGCACGGTTGGTGACGACAAATTTGAAGAAGCTGGTAATAGCATAGGCATGGCTAGAGTAGCTTTGTCTTCGTTGAGCAGAGGTGGAGGTGGCGGCAACGTTATGAGAAGCAATCACGAACTGATGTCGGTGACTTAGTGAGAGGAAGAAGGTGAGCGACGGCAAGAGAAGAAGGTTAGAGATGTCGGCGAGGGAGGAAGGGAGAGGAAGAAACACGGAGAGGGTGAGATGGAATTTAGGTTAGGATGTGAGAGTGATAGTAAAAGGATGAGTGAGTGAGTGAGGCAAAGGCTTGCGAGAATTAGGTTTCCATCATAATCCACACACACACAAACACACAAAAGGATATATATGTAAATTCATTCCTATGGGTATTATACGGGTATCACGGGGAGGGTACCTTTTTTCCTGCCCCCGTCCCGTTTATTAAAGGGATACTCGTTCTCCGCTCCTACGCAGGGGGGAGGATGACCTCCAAACCCTTGCCTCGATGGGTAAATTCCTACGAATACTCGCCCCACCGAAGAAAATTGTCATCCCTACTCACATTTGAAAACGCGTGATATTTATATTCTTCAATGGTGCTGGGGTTAAAAAGTATAACGGAAAATGCTAATGGAGGGAGATTGATGATGTGTCGATTATGGTGATGATGTGGATGGTTGGTAAAAAGTAAAAAGGCAAATACACCTCTGGTGGCTTAAAACGACGCCGTTCTAATCCCTTACCCCACTTTGTTTCTTCATAATTCCAATAACATCCATAATCCACTCCAACAATTACATCAAACCCTACGAGAAGACAAAGACGCTCTTTCTTCCTAAAAAAAACGTCTTTTAGTTCATACTTCATAGTGCTACTATGCTAAGTTGAAAAGTGGTGATTGGTGAATGTGACGCTTAACTTTGTTGGCGAAGAAGCTTCCATCATCTACAGAGGGAAGGAAATTTTTCTATGTTTTGTGTGTTGGTGTTTAGATAGATGTGACAATACATGGTGCTATGTGATATTTAGGAGTGCACATGGGTCGGGTGAAGCCAGGTTTGATGTGACCCAGATCCGACTCGAAATATACACCAGGTTTATTTATTAGACCCGAACCCGACCCTAGACCCGATAAAACCAATACACTTTCGGGCCATAATTATACCGGATAAAAACCGGGCCGTTAACATTACACTACATTAATACCTTCTTGTAAGCTAGCATGTAAAAATATGCAAATTTTCAAGACTCCAACCATTATTTGACATGGTAAAATTCACTTAGAAAAATATAACAAGAACCAACCATTCTTCAAAATTAAAGCATAACCACAATCAATACTAATATTGTCTAATAACACCAAATATTTAAATCAATACAAATAACACAATATTATGCATTAGTCTAAAGTCTTATGCATTCTAAACATAAAACATTAACTTATAGTCTTATAATGACTAATAACACAAAATATTAAGGTTTACAATACTTAAATTCCACATAAGAATAGCTATGATCCATCACTAATAACACAAAATATTAATTGTGTATGATGACCGGGTCGAGTTCGGGTGACCCGAACTATGGCCCGGACCCAACCCAAAATAATGATCGGGTCTATTTTTGAGACCTTTACCCGATGAAATCACACAAAATTAGTCCTAAAGTGATCGGGGCCGGGACGAGTCTTCGAGTCGGGTCGGGCTATGTGCACCCCTAGTGATGTTAATTATTTAATGTTGTGTGTGTGTGTAAAAGAAACAAAATTTGTTTCGAGTGAAATGATTTCAAAATTTTTGAAACAAGAGTTAGAGTTTGAATATGATTCATGGGGTTTAATGTGTGATTGTATTACTCTATAATGTGGTTTACATTAGCATCATTGTTGAAGGTTTGTGTCAAAGTTATGTGAAACTTAACTTTTTGTGGTGTATATAGTTTTAGAAAGTCAGATACACTTACTGGCAACTTTGTTTATATTATGCTATTATTATTAATGGGATTATAATCCTCTTAGGATTGCTTCTTTTGATAATATTTGTGTTTTGTTTAGCCCATTAAAAAAGAAATTGAAATTATGACAAAATGCATTTCACATATATAGCCAACTTGACAATTTTCATTACAATAGCAACAAGTACCACATTCATTTTCACCCTTTTAAGACATATACATCAACATATACAACAACCAAATTAATCACAGTTGATCACAAATTCAGGTGTTTCATCATTTTTGAAGATAACATTTTTTTCTCCAAAGCATTCAATTTCTTTTTCAATTATTTTCTTTTAAACAAATGTTCTTCAATGTCTCCACATTCACCATCATAGTCAGTACCCAAAGTTTGAGTCTCTATATCCCCAATTTTTTTAGGTGCTCATCAAGTTAGAGAAAAAACTTACAATAGCATTGCTTAACCTGCATCAAATTCTATACAACCAACCAATTATACACATTACAGTTTCATCCAAATATAACATAATATCAACTTACCTTGAAGTATGGGCACCTAAGAAATAGTCTATTGGTGATTATTCTGGACTCATAGAGAATGACATAGACATCGTAGAAGCACTTTGGCGCAATTTTATCTCTCTCATCTCCTGTTGGCACTAACACAATGACTCGTGGTTGAAACGAACCTCTCTTGTCTATCCCCACCACGCCTTGTGCTTGAAGAGCCTTTATCACTGGCCATGGACAATCCTTCTTCAACCCCCTCCCAAACAAGTGGTAGAAGTAGAAACAATGGTTTTGGCTTCAATAGACTTTGAAGAAATAGAGCTCACCATCACCGTAAAGGGACCTATTTGTCCTCTTGTAGTTGCCAACCATTCATATCATCATCGTAACGAACACATCAACAATCTTCCTTCCAGATCAGCATTAACTTTTTTAATACTAACCCCACTGAGGGATATAAATGTCACGCGTTTTTAAAGATGAGAGAGCTAAATATATTTTCCAATGCTGAAAGGCTTGAATATTCGCCGACAAAAGATTAAGAACCTATTTATCTTTTATTCAATTTTTTTAAAAATTTATAATTTCATTAATCAACTTGGGTTAGTCTAATAGTTAGCTTATTAGTCTTTTTAAGCAAGTATCGAAGTTTGAATCTTGCCTTGTGCATACAGAAACTCATTGGTTAGCAATAAATTTTTGAATGAAATTCAGATCCACAGTGACTTAGTCCTTGGCCTGCTAAGATGCAGGATGCCGTGAAAAATCGAAAAATAACTTCTAATTCTATTATGTATTGCACATGACACTAGCAGGCCTTCAAATTGTGTTCTAGAATTTTTTGTGGAAAAATATTAAAAACCTATAATTAAACTAAATTGGCTGAGAGTAGCTTGTACCCATGAGCACAACTCCTGCTTCTCACTCTCAATCTAAAAACAAAAGTAGATTAGGATGTCAGAAAAGTAGACCTAGAGAGTGCCAGAAATGGACAGGCGATGCAATTTGAACATCGACAATCGACACCCTAATCTTTTTCGTTGTTTGAGTATAGAGAAAAGTTAGTGAAGGAAACACACACACACTTATTGGAAGCTTAAGACTACGAACGAGTGAGTGATATGGAATACCATTTCTAATTTGAAGTGTGTGAGAACATGCATGTGTGTTGATAAGGATTTAGCAGGTCTGCATGTGATGATACCTTCTCCCATGTTTATGTTCCCATTTATTAGTAGGCATAGGTCTTTGTCTCAAAAGGCATTAGTGAGTTTTTATTTTAGTCCTAATAGCGGATATTTCACATATCGGCTCTTGACTTGGTTTAAAACAAGACCAAACTAGTTCAACTACCAACCAGATCTTAATTTCGTTTGGCTAGCTAGAAAAAACTATTCATTTCAAGAACGACATTTGGACCATAAAAAAATTGTTCGGGAACCAGGAAATCATCCATGATCCAACCTGAAACCTTGACGGTTTACGACAGAACAAAAAGTCAAACAACATGGACAAATTTACCTCTTTATTCCGTACAACATGAACAACCGAATTACAAAAAAAAGGGGAAACATTATTTGTTCTCCAAATGAATATTGAATAATATGGTTGGCATAATAAGAAGAGTTAGATCAACTATAAAAAATATTGTATACGCCCAAAACTATATCACAGGGTAAATAAGCCCCTCTGAAATCATCAAAGAGAACAAGTCTAAGAGTAATGGAGGGTTGATTTAGAAAGTGTTATCCATAATTAGCACTTAAACTCTCCTTAGTTAGATTATGGGTCCCTCTGTTAGCTTTTCTATATATATGAGAGATCTTCACCTCCCAATCTCTCCTTATAATGTTGCGGATCCTTGTCACTAGCAACCAGTGAGTCCACCTCCAGCAGCCCCTTGCGCAGTCCCAGCAATGTGGGTCATGGCATTGGCCCAAACCCAATCCATTTAGTGGTTTTTTTTTTTTTTACTCTAGAATATATCAATTTTAGAAACTAGTTTTGGAAAAAAAAAATAATTGTATCAATTTATATTATTGAACTATTAATACGTACTCATTCATAGCAATTTTTTTTAATGAACCTCTTCAAAGAATATTGATCCAAAAAATACCCATGAATAATTGAGTTTAAATTAATAATTTAAAGTCCATTAAGATATGGGTCAGGTTAAACCTAAATTCTTTTTCTTCATTTTCTTTTTTGTTGTTTTTGAACAAATTTTAATATTATTTTAACTATAAATCACTACATCGATAAGATATTCTTTATAAAAATTTAAAAACACCATTTATCTCTGAATTACATATTGATCCATGATCCCTCAACATCTATTATATTCTTCTCCCCCTTGAATAACTTGCCCTTTCATTCATAATAATAGATTCAAAAGTGTTGCCCAGAAACTCAGTGATGTGTTTTGTTCCATCACCCTCAATATTAAATAAAGTTTTATAATCGAATGACAATATAAAACGAGTTTGCTTTGCAACTTATTCACATTAAACTTGACAAAAGTATGCAGATTTAATATCATAATCAATTTTACTCATCAATTATTCCATAATGTTCAATTTAAAAGAATAGGGAGATTGAATGGAAGACAATAATTAAAGTTATGTTATTTAACATAACATTTATAATTCTATGTGTATAACATTTATAGTTATACATTTATTATATCTAAAACATTCATGTTAGGTATACACTAAAACCAACCATTAAAATTAGAGTTATTAGGTAAAATATATATTAAAATACAAAATATATATTAAAAATAAATTAAATTACATATGTATTTGTATATAAATATATAGTAGTTGGTTTTAGTATGCAAATAGCATTTTTGTTAAATAAAACAACTTTGGACTATTTGGATTAATTTTTTATTTTCTCCCAAATATTATATGGATAGTGTCTATTATGATTTATTGTAGTTATGTTTATGCATTTATGCTGATTAGAACGGCAATGCTTTCAAGCAACATCATATCGATATTTTTCGTGTGTCTATTATGTGTGGAGTTTCATATATTGTATCTATATTATCTTGAACCTTTATTTTATACACATATAGAAGGACTCCTGGGATGAAGAAGAGGATAAACTACTAATTGAAGCTCACAAGCAAGTTGGAAACAAGTGGGCTGAAATTGCAAGGAGGCTCCCCGGCCGCACTGAGAACACAATTAAGAACCACTGGAACGCCGCTAAGCGAAAGAAGAGTAGCAAGAGACAACCTAGGAAGAAGAAGAACCAGACTTATTACTTTGGGGAAACATTGCTTCAGCGCTACGTCAAAGAGGTCACTGCAGCTGATGCGGCAAAGAAGCAGCTGAAGAAATCCATGAAAAAGTTGAGAATAACGAATGAGGATTACAACCTGCAGCAGAATGCATGCATCACTGGGTATGATGGCAATATACCAGTGAAGTTCAGTTCTAATGAAATTGGGAATGGTTCTGTTCTGATTGATGGCACAGAGAACTATGTTCCAATGCAGCTTGATATGATTGGAATTGAGACCTACATGAACTAGGCGTGGATCTCGTTTAGTTGGTAAACTAGAAATTTCATGCTTTTAATAAAGATGCATTTATATGCAAGGTTGCTGCATATGGAAACCGTTCATCTTTGTGTTTTGTTTTGTTTTTTATTTTTATTTTTAGTTTTAGTGTTTTAATCTTGTGTATTGCAGCATGGATTTTATTTTGTAATGTGATGTCGTACCTTTTTTTATTCAGTAATTTTTGTTCTCAAATGTTCTTTTGAGTATTTTTCATTTGGATGAATTAGTTTGTGTTGATTTTTGGTGCAGAACCGCAGATACAGGGCTATAAGTCCATCTTTCACCATGCTTGAATATTAGTAGTACTTCATGGCTATCCTTGGTTTTCTGATAAAATTTTTGGCGCTACAAATCTATTTAAGCTAAACTCCGTGTTTACAATTCACATGTAACTTGTTATTCTACTCTACTTTCTCCATGTTTTAATGCAATTGTTGAAACAATAAACATCGAATAAACAATTTTTTACTTATTCTAAGAGCACTGAAGAATCTATATTTGTTTCATAATAGTATCTAAAATATCATACTAGTTTATATGACATTATATGAAATAGCATTAAAGTAGTACAGAAAAAAGAATTAAATCGTTCTAAAATAAGTAAATAACACCTTTTTGTAGATCACAATTTTTTCAAACAACCGATTATCAAACATTGAACTTGTGAACAAAGAAATTATTATTAGAAACAATAAAAAATAACTTTAGACTATTTGAAAAAACTCCAGAACAAAGTAATATAAATCACTCTGAATTTATACTAGTTCAACTAAGTCTTGTCTATTTCGCAAATTTTAATTCCTTTACAAGATAGTCTTTACCACAAATCTTCGCGAGTTCGACTTCATACTCATATAATATCTAGCTTTTACACAACTATTCTTTCACCAGATCTTCTCATGCTAAACTCAAATATCGCTGTTAATTCAATTACAATACAAATGATTGAGTGTGTTATAAACCTATCATAGATTCAGAAACCTGATTTTCCATTATATTAAATGTTATTGAAACACTCAGAATATATTGTTTTTTCTAGATGCATGACAAAAGGAACTAAATTTAATAACAACAAATAACATTTTTAGAAGAGTATTTTTATAAACAGAATATGATGAATGAACACTTAGATAATGAGACAGAGAGGATGATTGCATTTTTAGCACTCCTGTTCTTCTATACTCTGATTTTCGTTGTATTTTCTTTCATAGCTAACAAACGAATAGGATCCATTAGAAATCTCACTTTTCTGGGCCAGAAGGACTTGCGTCAAAAAGAATGTTTTATGTTTCAGCCAGCTTTCTCTTTGCAGAGCAGTCCCCTGCCAATACTTTTGCAAACTTGAAACGTTTCGAATTCGAAATCTTCGTAGGTGTTGAGCTTATGGTTGTACCTGATATTGACTGGTAAAATAGGAGCAAATCATTTTTCAACAAGAAGCATAAAGTATACAGATAGGAAAAATGGAATTTATTATCATGAAAACCATGAAGCAGAGACCTGAGTCAGGTTTGATCATGATTTCCCAAAACCGACAGCATTCCTTCTTTCCCTCCTGTTTTGTATCTTTTCAGGACTTGGTACTCCAGTCAGTTGTTCATACTTCATTTCCAAGGCCTGTAATGATTATGCCCAAGCATTAAAAACATTTGTATCTGAAGATGAATGATTTATGCTTCTATTATATTCTCCTAACAATCATATCCTAAATTACCAAACAAAGAAAGAACTGAATATTTTTTTAAGATTCCAACACATTAGGAATATCCACATTGTACTTTGCTCAGTATTTAGGATAATGTCGAAGACAATTTCAGGATGTTATATTATAACTTAGTGTAGACATGGAAGATCTTACACAGTTTAAGCACTAAAAACGTAATAAACTATGAAATGTTTGTTTGTATTTGAAGCAATGAGAAGCTTCAAAACATAAGCTTATTTGAAGAAAATATAGAAATAACAAATATATGGAAATAAACTTCCCTAGAGGACTGCCATCAAGCATTAAGTTCACATATGTACAATGTGAGAGATAGGCTGGACAGTTTAGGATAAAAATTGGATACCAAATTACCTTTAATGGGGACAATTATAGTTATAGATATCGATGTATAGATACAAAAAACTATGATAAATAAACTTTTAAGAGAAAGAGAAGCTATGGTAGTCTTGGTCACATCCACCAAGATAGAATACATGACATGATTGATATTTTCAAATAACGGCATACCTTTGCCTCATTTACTATCTCTTTGAAATATTAGTATTATCTATGTCATCATGATGTATTTCTCAGGTCATGGGAAATCAACTATTGACAGAATACAAAAAGAGAGTTCAGTTGTTCTAACCTGTAGCTGTTCACGGATATTACCAAGAACTTCTTCAGTCATTCTCTCAAAGAAAAGAATCCCCTGCACAGATTATTATAGGTAGGCAGTACCCACGTGTTAACCAGCAGGTAGTGACACAAAATCACGTCAGTAAACCAGAAGCACCAAGCCAGTAGTTCACTTAGAAGGTGCCTAACAGCCCTGTTCTCAGCTAGCATGGGAAATATGAGAGTGGGTGATTTGGTGGGATTGGTGAGCCATATAATGTGAGAATTATTAAGTGATGACAGAGGACTCAGCTGGATTGTGCTAATGCTATTAATAAATTGATTTGACATTTCAACAACACATATGATGGGTCTTACGAGGAGTTGCACTTTAAAATTAGTTGGAAAAGAATTAGGGAAACTTGACCCCTGAGTGCTAAACTAGGGGTGGGCATGGTTTGGATTTTTATAAATCCAAACTGGATCCACTTCAGAACCAGTTTTATGGTTCATGAAACCAAACCAGAACTGGATTAAAGAGAGAAATCGGTTCTAAAAAACAAAAATCGATTTTAAAATTTAAATCCAGTTTTACTTACAAATCGGTTTTAAATCCGGTTTTTTTTATAAAATCCAGTTTTAAAACAAATTTCTTCAACCAAAAATCCAATTTTAAAACTAGTTTTTAAAAATCCAATTTTCAAACCAAATATTTTAACAAAAAATCCACTTTTAAAACCAGTTTTTAGATATTCAATTTTCAAACCATAATTTTTTTAGAAGTAAAATTAATACTAAAATCATTTTAAAGTGTATAGGTTCATTACAACTAGAATTTGGTTCTTTATAAATCTAATGACAATGGCTAATCTATATAACATTTAATCATTCTCAAAACATCAAAAGAATACCACCAAAAAATCTCTCTAAAACAACAACCACAAAGTATCAAAAGATGCCAAAGTTGCCAACAAAATAATTAAACAACCACAACCTTTTAGGAAAATATATTTGCAAATAACAAAATATACCTTTGTCATTTTAAAACAAATCTTTGAATGAAAGTATTAAACCAAATGAGAATATTAAGCATACCTAGTCATCATCAAGATTATCAATTGATGCCGCCATAGAACAAGCACCATCATTAGAAGAAAATATATCAGTTAAGGGAATCAAATTAATTATCAAGTCTATATTCAACAACTTTTAATTGGTAACTAATACCTAAATTCTAAAATAGAAAGACGACAAAAACAAAAATAAAATAAAATGAGAAGAAATATGAAAAAAATTCTATACCTTGATCAACTTGTTGAAGAACTTCACCATCATCATCTAAAGCAGAGAAGAGATCTTCCTTAAGCCAATCTCATGTGCAGACTAAGGCCTCTACCATTCTAGGTGTTAAGGAACTGCGGTATGGATCGAGGACTCTTCCTCCCGTACTAAATGCAGACTCCGAAGCTACCGTAGAAACAGGTATAGCCAATACCTCACGAGCCATATTGCCAAGAATTGGAAATCGGGTTGAGTTGACTTTCCACCAGTTTAGTATATCGAACTTATGGGAGTATGGCTCGCATTCTTCTTGTAAATATCTATCAAGTTCAGATCTTGTATTTGTTCTACGACCGGTTGCTTGCAGAAAAAAGCCTATACCATGAAGATCGGTATTATGTTGTTGGCTTGAACATCTTGCGTATCAACTTCACTTGCTTCCTCAGAACTTTGGTATTGCTGATAAAGTAACTTTATGCACTTGGACAACTTTGACTTCAATTCGCCTCCTTTTTCTTCTCCAAATAAGTAATCCAATAAATAATTGACATACTCAATCTTTTGCATTGGATTATGATAGCAATCAATAACAACATATTCACCGAATCAGGATTGCCCCAATATTTCTCATACTTAACCCTCATCCTTTCTGCCATTGACATAGTACTAAAATCAACAGAATCACAAGAATGACAAATAAATCGTCCAATTGCAAATACTTCCTTCATATACATATTACTGGTAACATATAAGGTACCAGAAACACGTATAGTGGCATCACTGACCACTCGCAAAAATGATACAATGGACTCAGCATACTCCTAGTCTAAACAAAGTGTGCTGTCAAATGTTAGAGGTAGCTTTGAAGCATCGCAAAGCATTTGCGTTGCTTGCTTTGAAAGATAATACCTATATAGGAGAGATGAATGGAGGAAAAGGGAGAGGTGTTCCTTCTGATTTAGACTAGGAGTATACTGAGTCCATTGTACCATTTTTGCGAGTGTTCAGTGATGCCACTATACGTGTTTCTGGTACCTTATATGTTACCAGTAATATGTATATGAAGGAAGTATTTGCAATTGGACGATTTATTCGTCATTCTTGTGATTCTGTTGATTTTAGTACTATGTCAATGGCAGAAAGGATGAGGGTTAAGTATGAGAAATATTGGAGCAATCCTGATTCGGTGAATATGTTGTTATTGATTGCTATCATACTTAATCCAATGCAAAAGATTGAGTATGTCAATTATTTCTTGAATTACTTATTTGGAGAAGAAAAAAGAGGCGAATTGAAGTCAAAGTTGTCCAAGTGCATAAAGTTACTTTATCAGCAATACCAAAGTTCTGAGGAAGCAAGTGAAGCTGATACGCAAGATGTTCAAGCCAACAACATTAATACCGATCTTCATAGTATAGGCTTTTTTCTGCAAGCAACCGGTCGTAGAACAAATACAAGATCTGAACTTGATAGATATTTACAAGAAGAATGCGAGCCATACTCCCATAAGTTCGATATACTAAACTGGTGGAAAGTCAACTCAACCCGATTTCCAATTCTTGGAAATATGAATCGCGAGGTATTGGCTATACCTGTTTCTATGGTAGCTTCGGAGTCTGTATTTAGTACTGGAGGAAGAGTCTTCGATCCATACCGCAGTTCCTTAACACCTAAAATGGTAGAGGCCTTAGTCTGCACAGGAGATTGGCTTAAGGAAGATCTTTTCTCTGCTTTAGATGATGATGGTGAAGTTCTTCAACAAGTTGATCAAGGTATAGAATTTTTTTCATATTTCTTCTCATTTTATTTTATTTTTGTTTTTGTCGTCTTTCTATTTTAGAATTTAGGTATTAGTTACCAATTAAAAGTTGTTGAATATAGACTTGATAATTAATTTGATTCCCTTGGCAGATATATTTTCCTCTAATGATGGTGCTTGTTCTATGGCGGCATCAATTGATAATCTTCATGATGACTAGGTATGCTTAATATTCTCATTTGGTTTAATACTTTCATTCAAATATTTATTTTAAAATGACAAAGGTATATTTTGTTATTTGCAGATATATTTTCCTCAAAGGTTGTGGTTGTTTGATGATTTTGTTGGCAACTTGCCATCTTTTGATACTTTGTGGTTGTTGTTTTAGAGAGATTTTTTGGTGGTATTCTTTTGATGTTTTGAGAATGATTAAATGTTATATAGATTATCTATTGTCATTAAATTTATAAAGAACCAAATTCTAGTTGTAATGAACCTATACACTTTAAAATGACTTTAGTATTAATTTTACTTTTAAAAAAATTATGGTTTGAAAATTGAATTTCTAAAAACTGGTTTTAAAAGTGGATTTTTTGTTAAAATATCTGGTTTGAAAATTGGATTTTTAAAAACTAGTTTTAAAATTGGATTTTTGGTTGAAGAAACTGGTTTTAAAACTGGATTTTATAAAAAAAAACAGATTTTAGATTTGGATTTAAAAAAAAAGGATTTAAAACCGGTTTGTAAGTAAAACCGGGTTTAAATTTTAAAACCGGTTTAAAATTGGTTTTTGTTTTTTCAAACCTATTTAGAACCGGTTTCTCTCTTTAATTCGATTCTAGTTTGGTTTCATGAACCATAAAACTGGTTCTGAAGTTTGGATTTATAAAAATCCAAACCATGCCCACCCCTATTTAAAACCAAATTATAAAATAAATTTAATTTGGTTTGGATTTTTTTGTGTTTAAAACTGATTTTTTTTTAATGGTTTGGTTTGGATTTGTTTAAAATCCAAAATTTGGATTTTTTTGCCCACCCCTACTAAACCATACAAGTCAATCATGGATTCTATTGCTAAGTGGTTGACCCCAAAACATTATAGCAGAATGGCCGTTATTTTGGGGGGACAACGATAATTGTATGCATGATGCAATAATTGATTAAGTTTGAAACACAATAATTGTTTGTAATTCAATTCAATTCTCACTTTATAAATTATGGGTTCTAAATTATATTTGATTGTAATTTAATTAAATTTCATTTCAAATTAATTCCATCCTTTTGTTTTTCTTTTTTTGGCATTCTACACACCCCCTATGCGTTTTGTGTTTCATATAATACAGGCAATTGAAGTGAAGAACATTGACTAAACAAAACCTAACTGTTTTGGGTTTCATGTTCCTTGTCCATTGATGAAACATCAAGGTTAGTTGAAAATAATAAATAGAGGAAAAACCATTCATGTGAAACCATTTAACTAATAAAGTTGAAACTAACCTGCAGATGATCAAACTCATGCTGGAATACTCGAGCAGGAAGCCCATCCAACGAGAATGAAAATCTATTTCCATTCACATCACGTGCATCAATCTTCACTGATTCAGGTCGCTAAACCACAATAATAAGAAATTTTAAGGAGGTGAAAGAGTGAATAAATACTTCAGACCATCATCAGGATAATCATCAAACAAATGAGAATGACAAGTAGGTTATGTTGTCTCAGTTGAGCACAAGTTGACAGTCCTCAAAACAGCAGACAGACTTCATCTACAGAAGTCATGACTTAAGTATAGATAACACTTGAACTAAATGAAATAACAAATTTAAGGACACATTTTGTGCTAATAACTGTTTCAAGGGAAATAAAATCCCACATGTCAACACTGAAGCTTACTAGAATGATCACTCGGGTGTACTGATGTAACAATTCATTCAAGGACGCTCAAAGAAATTACTACAACATAAAAGCTTGGTCTTAGCTTTCATGGGAAAAGCTTGATTATATATTTTATATCAATTACTGGAAAAAATTCTTTCATTTCAGCACAAGAAAAATTCTAAAACAGTCTCATTCCTTTGTTGTTTGTCATGGCAAGAAGAAAGGAACACAACGATAAACAAATATGTAGACAAAAGATATTTTATTGAAAGAGAACAAGGTATCATAAAATAAAAGAAGGAAAATATTCCTAGGTGGATAAACCATGCAACAAACTATGCTGATCCTTTTGTATGATCAATAAAGGAAAACCACTAAATATCCAAGTAGATAACCAAAAGGGATACAAAATAGAAATCCTTTCTGGAGTCAAGTCACCAGAAAAGCACAATGCAGATTCAACAAATTTAGAATTATCGTTATACCAAAAAGGGCCATAGATAAAATCAACTTTCTACTTTCCCTTTACAATTAATTATCCAAAAGCTAAACACACATAATGAATTTTATTTCCATAATCAGAAAATGGAAATGACATTTATTTATCAAAAGAAAATAACAAATGAATTTTTGTTTGGTGAGAGTGAGAGAATAACTATAAGTAGATGAAAGAGAAATAAGAGACTAGTTTCAAAGTTCATAAGAGAGAAGTGTTTAAAAGGAAGGTGAAAATATGAAGTTTTATGAAAGGAATCATTTTGGGCACGCAAAATAAAAAAGGGGGCAACTCCATAAAACAAACTATTATAAAAGCACACAGAGAAAGAGAAAGAGTGTTTTCTACCTTCACATCAGCATATATTCCAGGAAATGATAGACACCCTTCATTTAAAATTGACAGTTTCTTTGAGTATTTGCTAACTCTTGGGTTTACAAGAACAATTTCCTCTCCTTCCCCAGATTCACCCACTGGATTGAACACCATAAGTTGAACATCAATTCCAACTTGGGGTGCTGAGAGACCAATACCATTGGTTCTGTGGAAAATTGTTATCATTTGTAAGATTACAGTAGCCCTAGAAAGTTTTTACTGTTAGTTTATTCCAAGACCTAAAAAGGTTACAAAGGCATCCATGAGTTTGACAGACCCAGAGAGAACCAGAATTTGATGGAAAGAGAGAATAAGAGCTAACCAAAGACAGAACAAGGAAATGCAGAGGACGAAACTGTTAGAAATCAGGATAGAATCTATCATATCAGAGTATCAAATATGATCTGTTAGGATTAGTATTGATTTTTGTCATTTTTTCCTTATTAGTATTAGGGTTTTACTATTATTATAAATAGATGCTAGTATTCCTCCCATGTAAGACACAACATCACATAAGAGTGTATTCTTTCTCTCATTTGCTGAATTACTCTTTCCTCTCTTATTTTCCTGGTTGATTATGGATTTTTTTTTTAAAAAAAAAAATCTGGGGTATCAGAAGGTATTATAGAGTGGGCCTAACTCCACTGCATAAGCTAGCTAGATGGAGTAGAGGGTTGCCCAAGGCAGGCTTCCAGAGCTTATCTCTAGACTCTAGGAAATTTGGCACTGTTAATGCACCCCCTCACACGCACCAGTGGACAAGAACTTGGAAAGTGTAATTTGATTGATGTGGCATATATGCAATAGCCAAATAACAACAATAAGCTAGGCTCTAATTTTATATACTTGTATATACCACTGTTTTTCTTCATTTTATCCCCAGATTTCTATAGCAAGTAGTGAACAATGTATCGTTGTCTAACATCACTATTGTGTGTTTGGGACATTCTCCAAAAGTCCCAACTCCCAAACAAAATACAGCTTGTGAACCGTTAAACTTGCCATCAAGTTAAAATATAGTTCCTTTGCTTAAAAACAGTAAAAAACAACTGTTTTTCTAGACAATAGAGTTAAGAATTACTCAATGCAACCATTTCAACACAAGTCACTGATGCTACTTTAAAATTATGATTCCACCTAAACCACCATTTTTGGTATCTAAAAAAGTATAATTTCCATAACATCCATGCTAGGTTTACACCAAATACAACCACCATATATTTGTGTATAAATAGTTAAATACATGTGTTGTTTAACTTATTTTCAATGTGTATTTATATTCTAGCATGTATCTCATTATAAGTAGCTGATTTTTGTGGTTGATTTTAGTGTATAAATAGCATTTTGTTTCCTAAAATATCTCCCAAATGAAAGAAAATCAAAGTTTTGTTACAATAATGAAGCAAACCATTCAAACAAAGACTTAGTACTAAGGGAGGATAACATTGGACCAGTGCTTACTTGTACATTACATCAAACATCTCGCGGGCAAGACTCTTCAGATTATCATCGAAGCTAACTATGCGTTTATTTTTTGCCCTCAATTTCGGGTCTGGATATTCCACAATTTTCAGTGGCGCCTCGAATTCAATATCACCAGCTAAAAAAAAAACGCGCACAATCACACAAGGAATGAGGTTTGAACTCAAAGTGAAAGTATTAGAAAAAGTGGTGGCGTGGGGATAGGGTTCGGTGGAGCTGAGTAGAGAAACTTACGAGAAGCGGCTTCATCTTTGGCTGCTGAGAAACCAATCTTGGAGACCGCGCACAGAGGAGGCAGGGACCGGTTCGTAAAGAAGTAAACCCGGTCGAGCAAGGTGAGACGGTTGCGTGAGAAGGTTTGGTTGCACGACTGCAAGGTTTCCTTTTAGGCCAATGCTAAGGTGATGAAGCCGAATATTTTCAGCAGGTGAGAAACTGACATGGAGGAAGGTGATTCGCGGTGCCTCCAACTCGCTACAACCACAATTTTAAAGAAAAATTTTTAAAAATATATATATATATATTTTTTTTTTCCGTGAGATTGAAACAAATTCGTCCACTCATACAGTGAATTTGCTCTTATTTTTATACATTTTATATTATATTAGTATATTTTTATTTAATTCACATCATTTAAAATTTTAAATTATAAATTTTTTTAATTTAAAATTTAAATAAAGATAATTTAAATAAATAATTTAATTTAATTTAATAAAAATAAACATAAACATAAACGCAATCGCATTATTGTACTCATGATTAATTATATTTATTTGATTTAAAAAATTAATCATTTAAAATTGATAATTTTAAATTAAAAATTAATATATTTATATTATTTTTAAATTAAAAAATTATAAATAAAATCACTTATTCAATGGACTAGGCATTTAGTTTTTGGATAATTAATTAATAATATAATAAATCAATTACATGCTTTTACACAGACAAATGGATAATTTTAAAAATATTGTATTAAAATAGACAAATTATGTGAAGATGAATCTTAAACTCCTTTTAATTTAATAAAATTTTTAAAATATATAACATTGAATTTAAAATAAAAAATTATAAAAGTAAGATATAAATATTATATCTTCTAATACATTATTAAAATATTTAACTTGTTAAATATCAAATTATTTTTTATTATTATATATTAGAGAATATATTTTTATTATCAAATTTATAAAATGTACTCTGTGTGAATAATAATAATAATAATAATAATAATAATAATAATAATAATAATAAATGACCTATGTTTATTTTTATTAAATTAAATTAAATTAAATTAAATTATTATTTTAAATTATGTTTATTTAAATAAAAATTTCATAATTTAAAATTTTAAATCATGTAAATTAAATAAAAAAATAAAAATATATTAATATAATTTAAATCGTACGAATAAATTTGTCACACTAATACAAATTTATTAATATCAATGAAATTCGTTAATGTAGTGGACAAATTTTAACTAAATTTGCAAGTTCGCGGATGCATGGGCGAACTTGTTTCAATTCTAAAAAAAATAGATTTCGAAAAATAAAAAAAATTAGTTTGAGAGATGATTATTTTTTTATTTATTTCAAAAAAAATTTTCTATTTTTCGATAAAATCTATTTCCATGAGATTTACCTTTTATTAGATTATTAACTGCGAATTTTATTAAAGGTGCTTGTTATGGTATTTATATAATCGTTTAATTTACTAAAAATAAATAATTTTTAAATATTTAATACTTACCAAGAGTCCAAAATCAATAAATTCGACATCAAATTTAAAGATATCAAAAATTTGTTTTTATTAAACTAGGAGTTAAGTATTTGCTTTTAATATTTATTATTTAGGATTAATAGTTAGATTAGTCCGAAAAGATATTGAATTTGTCTTTGAAAGATTTTTTTAATTAAATTAGTCTTTCAAATATTACGAATAAATCATATGTGTCCTTTATACAATTTTCATAATGATTGATGATGTGAAATATTAACTGATAACATGTATGACACATAACATGTTCAATTAGATGTTGACTAAATATATTTACGAAAATCTATCAATTTAGTCACTAGCTCATATTAAAAACAAGATTTTTGTAATTGAGAAAAATAACTAAATTAATAAATTTTCATTAACATATTTAGTCAATATCCAATTAGACATATTAGGTATTATATATGTTATTAATTAATGTTTTACAATATCAATATTTGAAGAAAATTGTTAATAGAGTGATTGAAGGACAAATATAATTAATTTGTAATCTTTGAACTAATTTGATTGAAAAAAATTTTAGAAATGAATTTAAAAAATATTTTATCTTTCACAGACTAATTTGACTATTAATCTTTATTATTTAATAATAATTTGTGAAATAATAATAATAATAATAATAATAATAATAATAATAATATATTTAAAAGAAAAAAATAGGGGTGAGGACGGGTAGCAGGTATCCGATTACCGTTCGAATTCGAACCGAACCAATTAAATTGGTTCTAAAATAAACGGGTAATCAGATCCAACCCGAACCAAACCGATAACTTTTGTTAGTGATTGGTTCGGATATCAGTTTTGGGAGTGCGGAACCCGAACCAACCCGCAAACCCGATTATATATTAATTAAATAAATAAATAAATAAAATATATGGATTTTCTATTAAACAATGATTATTCATTATTAATATGTTTGGATTTCAATGAGTTTAGTTTTTAATGTATTTGGTGTTTAATATGTTTGGATTATTTCTATTAATGTTACATGTTTATTGTACTTGTTGAATTTTTAAGATAAAAATTTAATTTTTTTTATGAATTTTAAAGTCATCGAATACCCAATTACCTGAACCGAACCAATCTGTTCTTAATCGATTTGGTTTGGTTTGGGTACATATACAAAAAAAAATACAAATCCAAACCAAATCAAACCAATTATATTTTAATTAATTCGGTTCTAATTTTACTATAAATTCGATCCAAATCGATCCATCTTCACCCTAGAAAAAAAGAGGAACGAGAAAATGTTTAGGCCTTAGGGTACTTACAAATAAAAAGATCAATTGTCCTTCTCTTGTTTATGCAGAGAATACAACATGTAAATAGACAATTTTTCTCACCCTATGCCTTTCCTTTAACAATTGCAAATTTGCAATCGCAATCCAATGAACGTGTTAAAGGCTTAAAGCTCCTAGCGCTGATCGAATGAACATTCACGAAAAATAGAGCCAAAATTCTTTCCATCCAAAATCCTATCGATCATTATAGCCAATGTAAAAAGGCTAAAATTTTTATATATGAATAATTTTAATGTAAAATATAAAAACATTTGATTATTTTAGTGTTTTATACAATTGTAATAATAGTTGTAACAAAAAAATTTTTAATTATAAAAAAATAAAATGTCACTGATGTTTTGTAATAAAAAATATGATTTTAATTATTAAAATACAAAACGTCGATTTTAAAAAATATTATTTTAATTGTAAAAATATAAATGTTATTGACGTTTTGTAAATGATTATAGCAGTATTTAACACATAATTTAGTTTATTATAGAGGATTTCATATTTAGTAATACAATATAAAAAAGAAAAAGTTTACGTAGAAGTATAGTTAAACGAACGCCCATTCTTTCTTTTTTTTTAAAAAAATAATTTTATTAACTAATAAATATAGATTATTATATGAAAAAAATCAACAAATTTTAAAAAGCCATTTATTTCATTTCAAGCTCACAATATTTTTAAATAAAAATATATTAACCAAATACATTATTACCCTTAATTGTAGTTAGTAGAGTAAAGAAATTCCTTAAAAAAACTATTATATTGTTCAACTTTCTGAGTTTTTGCAAAATCATGCAAAGCCTATTTCAGTCAAAATAACATGTATTGACGAATTTAAAAAATTTTAACAGTGAGAATAAAAATATATACTAAAATAAATTTTATTAAATATTATTAATTATACTAAAAATATAATAAAGATATGAAAATTTACAAGAGTTACTGTAAACTATTATTTTTAACATGCTATTCATTAAATACAATTTATAAAAAATATTTTTTCTATTTCTAAAACTTAAACTTAAAATCTCATAATTAAATTATAAATAACTTGTTATCCTAACTAATTTTATTTTTATACACATTTAATAATAAAAGAGCGAATCAATCGACATATATTTGTCTATTGATATACTAGTATTTATAATTAGAAACTAAAATTATATATAAATACCAGAAAAAGTTAAACCTATATATATAAAAGATATGTTGCTATAAAATAATAAAAACTTAATTTACAATAAATTTGTTCTCTTTCTTTTCAAAATAATTAAATATTTTTATATTTTTTAATTTAATTTTGATATATTATCAAATTAAAGATTTTATGCATCCATTCAATTATGTATTGTAATGTAAAAAAAAAATCTTTTACATTCATTATGTAAATATTTATCTAAAAGAATAAATATGATGGAATGACTATGTAAAAAATATATATATATTTTAATATATCAAAATTAACTTTCATATTTTTAAACAATTATTCTACTATTCATTACAATTTTGAAATATTAATTACCTCCCATTCAATTAAAAAATTTATTTGTTACAATATTTATGACATAAAATACTGTTTCACCCAAAATAGTTGTTACAAGCAAACTTATTTCAGAGTTAAGATTAAAAAAATATTATATAATTTTAAAATAAAATTATTAATTAAGAAATAGATATTATTCTTTTTTATCTCAACTAATTTTTGAAGACAAAAAATACTAGTAGTTTTACTTATATTTAGAAAACTAATATTTAGTTTGATAATTAATTAATTTATTAATTTCAAAAAAATATTATCACTATTCATTAATTTTTTATTGAGTTAATTTATTTAATTAATTTTAATTTTGATATTAAATCAAATTTAACAAAATAAATATTGTTACATGTTAAATTTAATAAAAAAATTTATTATAAATCTCAAAATAAAATTTTATAATTTTTTATGGAGGTAAAAATATAATTATACTGCGGACAATAATATATATTTGTATAAAAGTATTACTTTTTTTTTTTCAAAACTTAGTGAGGGCAAGTGTCCTCCTCCTTTGAACCTCAATCCGTCACTGATAACACACGTCTAAATACAAGTCTATTTACATACATTCTTCATGTGCTGAAAATATTCAATTTCATCATTGTGGCATAACCTTTTGTTTTATTGTTAAAAAATACTATTGCTTATCAGTAGAGGAACCAAGGTGTTCTTAGCAACGATAATAATGATGATGAGAGTTAAGGCCATGATTGATCATGACCAACTCTGATAATATGTAAAGGTATTGAAAGAGATTAAAACCAAAGAGAAAGTTAATAGAATGAACTTAGAATATGAAATTGAATTGATAGTGGAATGAATTAGTTTACACTTGAAGCTACCTCACTTATCTACACACTAAGAATGAAGGATAACTCATCAATAGCTAACACTTAATTGATCCTATAACAGATTCTCACTTCATCTAACTAACTCTGTAATGTTAACTAACTCTATTGCATATCACACATGTCACCACTCATCACTGTCTTCTCCATTAACGTTTCCTCCTTTTCTTTGGCTAAAGCTGCCAGTAAGCACGCTGACACATGTGCACGTACATATATATTGCATTTTTCATTTCTTCTCCTTTTATTTTTTATTCTTCTTCATTTCATGTTCAAACCCTAGCTTTATGACTTTTTGTGCTTTCACAAGTTTTAGGCGTATTGGAAAAAGTTGTTGATCATGTACTTGCTTGCTCAACTATTCTCTTTATATTATTATTTTTTTCATAAGCTTTCTCCTTCCAAATATTTGAAACTTCTTCAAAAGTCAACCTTTTTGTCTTTGGTATGCAGAAAATCACAAAAACTATTGCAACACAAGCAACAGCCAAAAGAATCATAAAACTCACCAAGCCCAATCGCATCCACAAAAGAAAGGAAGTTAATAGACATGATGACAATTATTGCAGACATGCCACCACAAATTCCTCTAAACTCTTCAAGGTATATCTCAGTGTTCACAGCCCAAGGAACAAGACCCATTCCAGTTGCAAAGAATATAATATACAAAGCCAAACCCGCAATAGCAAGTCATCCATAAACTAAACTCGGGTTGCCATGTCCTCTAACATGACATGAAACAGAGAGTAGGATTAAATTAGTACATTTTAAATTCAATTCATACCTTCTTTTTCAAGAAATCATTGCACATGTTTTAACTAACTAGTTTTCTCTCAACCCCACACACTAGTAGTAGACACTCTCTTGACACATATTTATGTAGAAAATTTGTTTGGTTCTTAAAAAATTTGTATAATTGTATCTGATTTGTCTAAAAAGTGAGAGATGAAGAGGTGGATCTCATCTTTTATATTTGTGTCATGTAATTAAAAAATTAGTCATAGTAGAAGAGATCATTTATGTATTTATTCTAACATTGATTTTCAACTATCCTTGTACAATATGACATCATATATATATATATATATATATATATATATATATATATATATATATATATATATATATATCAGTGGTTATAAACAATTTTAGTATCATAAATATATAAACTTAATATTTTTTAATCAAATATATATATATATATATATATATATATATATATATATATATATATATATATAAGTGGTGTTAAACAATTTTAGTATCATAAATATATAAATTTAATATTTTTAATTTAGAGATTGATCACAAAAATATGAAAGATAATTTATAAAAATATAATTTTTTATTTTTTATATATAGCAAGGTTGATATATATAAATATATAGTATTTAAAGTAACACATTTTTATATTTTTGTAATATAATATTTTTTTCAAATTAAAAATATTTATTAATATTAAAAATATTATTTTAATTTTAACACCACCTTTTAAATATTGTTAACATTGTATAACTATCGTAGCCTTCGTTCTTAATAAAGTAGTTTTACATATGTGTACAGTAACATAATACGACGTTAGTAAAAATACTTACTTTTTACATTGAGGGTGTGAATAGTTATCCAAATTAACAGATTTGATTATATGACTATATAAAATTAAATGTTATATAATATTAATACATCAAAATTAAACTATTTATTTTATATCTTTGTAAAATTTATCAATCAAATATTTTTGGATAAGATTTGAGTTCATTCTAATGTAATAAAATGACATTTTTTGTCCATAATAAATTAATCAAATCATAATGACTGTACATGGTCGAAAATAGCCAAGTATATACTGGGAGGAACTAGAAACCATAGCATGAAAACACATCAAGAGTATGAAAACTAGAAAGAAAACTAGAAAGAAAGCTAAGAGAATGAACTAAATATTAAATTGAATTGATGTTGGAAGAATGTATTAATTTACATATGAAGCTTCCTTACTTATTTACACACTACGAGTGAAAGATAGAGAAACACATCAATAACTAACACTCAACTGATCCTATAACAGATTCTCACTTCATCTAACTAACTCTGTAATGCAAACTAACTCTACATTGCTTGTCACACACGTCACTAGAGTCTTCTTCCTTAACACCCCCTCCGAAATCTCTCTCACTCTCTCAACATGTCTCAAGATTTGGAAGTGAGAAAAGGGCCATGGACCATGGAAGAAGACATGATCCTGATCAACTATATAGCCAATCATAGGGATGGTATTTTGAACTCTTTGGCCAAAGCTACCAGTAAGGACACAGACACATGCGCATGCACATATATGTTGCATCTTTCATTTCTTCTCCTTTTATTTTTTGTTCTTCTTCATTTCATGTTCAAACCTTAACTTTATGACTTTTCGTGCTTTCACAAGTCTTAAACGTATTGGAAAAAGTTGCTGATCATGTACTTGCTTGCTCAACCATGCTCTCTATGTTTTTATCTTTTCCATAGGCTTTCTCCTTCCAAATATTTGAAACTTCTTCAAAAGTCAATCCTTTTGTCTCTGGCATATAGAAAATCACAAAAACTATTGCAACACAAGCAACAGCCAAAAGAATCATAAAACTCTCACCAAGCCCAATAGCATCCACAAAAGAAAGGAAGCTAATAGACATGATGACACTACCAACCCAATTAATTGTTGCAGACATGCCACCACATATTCCTCTAAACTCTTCAGGGTATATCTCTGTGTTCACAGCCCAAGGAACAGGACCCATTCCAGGTGCAAAGAATATAATATACAAAGCCAAACCCACAACAGCAAGCCATCCATAAACTAAACCCGGGTTGCCATGTCCTCTAACATAACATGAAGCAGAGAGTAGGATTAACGATCCAACCACACCTATTAAGCTACTAAGTGTAAGCTTCTTTCGCCCTACAATGTCAATAAGGTAAATGCCAATAATTGTGCCACCGGCATTAATTGCAGAAACAATGAGGGATAAGAACAAAGCCGATTCGTTTGATTTGAAGCCAGCCAATTGAATGATTGTTGGGCTATAGTACATTATAACACTAATACCGGTAAGTTGTTGGAATGCTTGAAGTCCAGCGCCACATATGAACGCAACTCTGATTTCTTTCAACTTAAATACATCACTGTATTTAACTTTGACCTTATCCTTTTGTTCTTGCTCCATGTGAGCTTCAAGAATATCTATTTCGTCCTCCAACCGAGGAGATGGGTATATCCTAGAAAGAACATTGGTGGCCTCCTCCTTCCTATTCTGCAAGTTAAAAGTAACTAAGCTTTTAATTATTGTACAAAAAAAAATCAATATAAGGATTTATTTTACCCAAACTTTATAGGTGACTAATGACATAAAGTTGTCTTCATATGAAAATAATAGTTGATAATCATTAGATGATAATTTAGTTAAGAAAAAAAGTACAGGAAACTAATTTTTAGTTAGCTAACATTAGTCAACTTTAGATTTTATATTTATAATTTAAGTTTTAGGATCTAGAATTTAAGATAAACAAAATAACAAAATTGGCTGATGTTAGTTTAAAAAAAATTGGTTTCCAGCATTAACTTTAGTTTAACATATCAAATTATCTAATAGTTATTACCTATAATTTTTGCATAAAGAGAACTTCACATGAATGATCATTGATCTTATATCATCATTTACCTTCAAATATAGACATCTGGGGGACTCAGGAAGAAAGACCATAAGAACCAACTGAATAACAGCTGGTGTACCTGCAATTCCAAGCATCCAACGCCATGTTCCAGGAACCTGCACACATAATTTTGCTCTTAGAAAATCAAGATGGACGAAGACAAAATTATTACTATTGGTATTGTTAGCTAAAGAGTTGGATATGCTTACTCTAGTCAAACCATAATTGATGACAAAGGAAAGAAATTGGCCAGTTGTGATCATAAGACAATTGACACTAACTAATCCACCTCTTATTTCAGACGGTGATACTTCTGCGATATACATAGGAGCAGTAACAGAGGCAAAACCTACACCTAGGCCAACAAAAAACCGGCCAACTATGATAAGAGTGGGATTTGGTGCGACGGCGATCAAGAGTGATCCTACTGCGAAACAAATATCTGCCACAATAGTGGCAGCCTTACGCCCTAAAGAATCATTAATGTAACCACCAATGGCGGCACCGAAAATTGCACCAATTAAGGCCATGGCAACTATTAGTTCCTGCAAACATAACAAAATGAGAACATATAATTGCTGCAAAATGGCACTCTACTCTAGTCCTACTGTGTCATAGTCATAGTTATGTGAATTCACAATTTATCTTTGTTGTCGAATGCTATATATATACTTTTCCCATTAAAAATTTTAAATGTGATGTATTGCGTACCACCTACCAATTTTCCTACCAGAACATATTGCGTTTCATATAACTATATGGTCACAATTACAAGCTACCAAATTAAAAGAAAATGAACAAAAAGACACTCTCTCTTTTACCTGAAGAAAACTACTGTTCTTTACAACTTCAAAATCATCTTTTATGTACAAGAGAGCGCCAGATATCACACCTACAAATGAAAACAAAATATATGCTATTTCATTTCTTTCTTTTTTTTTTTCTTAATTAATGAAATGGTAGACAATACGCATATATGTATACTGTACCAGTATCATAACCAAATAGAAGGCCACCAATACCAGCTGCAAAAGTAACTCCAATAATGTAAAAATTTTGGGAAAATGATATTCTGCGCTCTGGATGTTTCTCCAAATAATCAGAGCTTCCTGCTTTAATCGACACGCACATATCAGCCACCATTGCTAGCTTGCTTTTATCAACTAGTTGTAAATTACATGTTAATGCGTGAGATCTAACATAGTTTTATAGATAATAAAGTTGTTAAATTTAAAAATTTTGTTGGATTTCTTGTTCCCTTAAAAGTCGATGGGCATATATATGATAACAACATTTGTTTTTTTTATGAAGGATCAGTTTTATGTTGATGTGAACTTGCAACTAGATTACTCTCCCTTCTTTTTATTTCCTTTCCTACTTTCCGTTATTACTCTGTCACAACGAATATGTACTCAAATACCTACATATGTTAACATGATTGCTGTCATTTTGGATCCTTATATTAACTATCTTAATTTAGATTATTTTAATTCTTATGTATTGATACCATTTAATAATTTTCTATTTTTGTCTAATCAAATATATTTATAGTATTCATGAGCCTTTCAAGCTATAATCGGTGGTTATGTGAAATTTATTTGCTGATGTATTGATATGTTAGTTGGATGTCTATAAAAATCTAATTCATAGTGATATTTATTATATAAATTAAATCCAAATAATTAATACATGTGAATCATAAAAATTATTTGCATATATTTTCTTGCGAGAAATGTTAAAGATAATTTTTATTAATATTAGTTAATACTGTTAGCTAACATTTTATTTTTATATTGTTAGGAGTTAATTTTAGTATTTAAAATTTAAAATTTAGTACTTAAACTTTAAAATATTTACTAATATTAATTAAAAATAATAAATTTTATTGGTTATGGAACATTATTTTTTTGTTATACTAAGTTGAGTTGTGAGTATATTTCTTTGGTGGCTTTTTATAGTTGGTGAAAATTCTGTTATGTAATGTGATAGGCACTTATTACCTTCTTATTCAATGGTCAACAAATAGTATCTTCTGGTAAAAGAGATAAGCCGTGGATAATCACTTAAATAAAGATTAACTTAACTAACAACAACTCTATTTGTCATCTTTTTTTTTTTGAAAGTAAGAGCTCAACACAATACAGTGGAGCGAACAGAGCTAGACAAGCAGCATACGCCTACTTAAATAACTAAATCAAACACATAAACTCCCCATGTCATCTTCGGCATAGCCATCAACAACAAAAGGGATCAACACCACTCCACTCATTAACGCTTCTCACGGTCATGTTAATGACTTCTTCAACACATCTGCTTTGATTCTGGAGAATCCTGTTATTCCTTTCCATCCATATATTCCAAATGACCGCACAAAAGCACCTCAGCCGCTGCTTACGATCCTCCTTACTCCTCGATTCCTCTGTCCAACTGAGAAAGTGCTCTTTCATCGAACCCGGATAAAACCATTGACAACCGAATCCTGATATCCAAGCACTCCACACCTACCACGTAAATGCACAGCCTAGAAACAAGTGATATACATGTTCCAATTCATTATTACATAGCACGCATATAGTATCTTCCTGTCTGATAATTCCAAACCAGCTCAGCCTTTCCTTAGTGTTCACCCTGCCTATTAAAACAAACTAAGCAAAAAGCTCCACTCTTGGTGGAACCAAACCTTTCCAAATGGTCCTTGTGAAGCTGTAGCTGGTTACCACCTCTGGGAGTGCTTCAACCTGCATCACCTGCACAAATGAGTTAGTTGAAAAAGCACCTTGCCTATCATATTTCCAAACCACTCGATCCTCTCTATTATTACTAATTTCACCGGTCTCAAAGCCTCATGTAATTGACTTAGAAGCTCCAATTCCCACTAAAAAAGCTCGTGCCTCCATTAGAAATTCCAAAACCACTCTATCCCATTCCAAAACCCACAGTCCCCAATAACGTATCCATATTAGTTTGAAACAGAGAAAAGCCTCAGGAACTGGTCTTTCAAAGATCCACATAGTAGCCATACATCCTCCCAAAACCGAGTCCGTCGCCCATCACCAATCTCCATGGACAAACTTGTAACCATCTTATCCCTTATACGTTCATTCATGATGTGCAACTGGCATATATCCTTCCATGGGCCTCCTCTTGTAGATAGTGCTTGAGTTGACAGTAGATCATTGGGATTCAGATTATTACATGAACATACAATTTTCTTCCACAACGGGCACTCTTCCTTTGTAAACTGCCACCACCACTTAAACAACAATGCTGAGTTCCGAATAATTGCATCGCCAACTCCCAAGCCACCTAGTTTCTTTGGAGCATGTACCATTTCCCATCTAACTAATGCCATACCATTCCTACCATCTTCCTTACTCTATATGAATCTTCTCTATAGTGAAATCAACTTCTCAGCAACAGCTTTCGGCATCTTAAATAGACTCAAATAGTACACTGGCAAACTGTTCAATACTGATTTGATGAGCACCAACTTTCTAGCTTTGTTTAGCACCGTAGCTTTCCACAAGCTTAGTTTTTCCTCCACTTTGTCCAGAATAGGCTTCCAAGTCTTCGCCATCCTCGGGTTTGCTCCTAAGGATATCCCAAGGTATTTAACTGGGAGAGTGTCCCCCTTACAACCCAAAAGGTTACACATACGCTGTGTCTACTGCTTTTCACAATTAATCGAAATCAAAATTAATATAGAGGTCTGACATCAACTCAAAACATCACAGAAGTCGCTTATAATTCTTAATAGTCTCCTCTTCTGGTGGGCAAAATAGAATAGTATCATCATCAAACTGAAGGTGCGACAATTCTATGCTATCCTTACCCACTAACAACGGTAATATACGTCCATTCCTGATCGCCTCTCCAACTATTCAATGTAGCACATCCATAGCCAGTACAAATAAGAAGGGAGAAAGCGGGTCACCTTGTCTCAAACCTCTTTCCATTTTGAAAGGCTTAGATGGTGACCCATTTATCAATACTGACATAGATGCAATGGCCACACACTCCATAACCCATGCTCTCCATTTATGTCCGAAGCCCATCTTTTGTAATACCAAGTCCACAAAGCTCCATTTGACTCTGTCATATACTTTTTGGAAATCTAGCTTGATTATTGCTGCTTCCTTTTTTCTCTGTTTAAGCCAGTTTACTATTTTACATGCAATAAGTGCCCCATCGTGTATTTTCCTTCCCTTGACGAACGCACTCTGAGTCTCCCCTATTAACCCTAGCATCACTGATCTGATCCTCCTGACTAGCACCTTTGAGATGACCTTGTAGACGCACCCCACCATACTAATAGGTCTCAAGTCTTTGATCTCCTTTGCACCAACAAACTTTGGAGCCAATGCCACCCAAGCAATATTACTATCAGTCAGTAACCTGGAAGAATTAAAGAACCCCATCACTGTTGTCGTAAATTCAGGTCCAATCTCATCCCAGCATCTCTTAATGAAGTTCATGTTGTACCCATCACAGCCTGGCACCTTAGAGGATTCGCAGTCCCACACAGCCTCTCTGATCTCCTCAGCTGACGGCATCCTCTCTAAGGTTACAGCATCTTCCTCATCTATCTTTCCCACCAGACCATCTCTAAAGCCCATCATTGGAGTAGCTTCCTGATGATATAATTCCTTGTAAAACTCTCTGATGGCTATCTTGATTCTCACTTGATTTCTGACCGTTCTACCGTTTATCACCAGTGTATCAATCTTATTGTTCCATCTTCTTGCTGAAGCCATATTGTGAAAGTATCTTGTATTTTTGTCCATCTCTTTCGCGTGCCGAGACCGAGACATCTGTTTCCAATGCATTTCCTTCCTTACATACCATCTATCACAACAAGTAACCAGCACCTTTCTTCTAGCCTCCATCGTGGTATCATATACTCCATTGCTAACCATATCATCAACTCTCTTGATTTCTTCCTCAAACTTTGTGATCTTACTGTCCATCTCCCCAAAATTAGCCTTGTGTCATCTTGATAAACCACTATTTTATGGTTTTTATTGTGCTAATTTGAGTGGTTTTTATCAATTCTTTGCTCACTTATTCATATAATTTGCATGTTTTACATTTTCCTTCCTAATTCTGTGCTTTGATTAAAAACATGCTTCTTTGGCCTTAAAATTACTAATTATTAATCCTCTCTTATTACCATTCGATGTCGTGATATGTGTGTTAAGTGTTTTCAGGATTTATAGGGCAGGAATGGCTTAGAGAACAGAAAGGAAGCATGCAAAAGTGGAAGTAATACAAGAAATTGAAGGAATTGCTAAGCTGTCCAACCTAACCTCTTCGTACTAAATCTATCATAACTTGAGCTACAGAGGTCCAAATGAGGCGGTTCCAGTTGAGTTGGAAAGCTAACATCTGGAACTTCGAAATGATATATAATTTGCCATGGTTGCTCAGCAGATAAGCGGCGCACACGCGTGCATCTGCAAAAATTCAGCGTATCAGAATTTGCCCCCAGCGATTTCTGGGCTGTTTTTTACCCAGTTCTCGGCCCAGAAAACACAAATTAGAGGCTGCAGAGTGGGGGAATCATTCATTCATTCACACAACTTTCATTCACATAATTTTAGGTTTTAGAAGTAGTTTCTAGAGAGAGAGAGGCTCTCTCCTCTCTCTAGGTATTAGGATTCTTAGCTTTAATTCTTCTCAATTTCAGATTTCTATTTTACTTTAATTTAGTTTTTTTCTACTCTTATTAGCTCTAGCACTTTAGTTATCTATTTTTCTTGTTGATCTCTTTATGTTGCTATTTTAGTTTATGGATTCTCATGTTAGATTTAATTCTCTATTTAATGCAATTTGAGGTATTTTATATTTATGATTGCTTTCTTCAATTTATGTTATTGATACTTTCAATTGGTTGTTTAGGTTTTATTATCTCTTATTAATTTCTAGGTCTTTATGTTATGCCTTCCAAGTGTTTGATAAAATGCTTGGTTGGGATTTAGAGTAGATTTCTCTCCTTTTGGCTTTGGTTGAGTAATTGGAGACTCTTGAGTTATCAAACTCTTTTTGTTGATTGATAATTCAAAGTTGCTAGTTGATTTGGACCCCTCTAAAGCTAGTCTTTCCTTAGGAGTTGACTAGGACTTGAGGAATCAAATTGATTCATCCACTTGACCTTCCTTCATAGTTAGAGGTTAACTAAGTGGTAGCAATGGACAATTCTCATCACAATTGATAAGGATAACTAGGATAGGACGTCTAATTTTCATACCTTGCCAAGAGTTTTCTTAGTTATTAATTTAATTTCTTGCAACTTTTCTTGTTCCTTATTTCAAAAATCCAAAAAGATACTTTTCCATAACCAATTATAACTACACTTCCCTGCAATTCCTTGAGAGATGACCTGAGGTTTAAATACTTCGGTTTAATTTTTTTGGGTTTGTTTTAATGACAACCAAATTTTTGTATGAAAGGATTATTGTTGGTTTAGAAACTATACTTGCAACGGGAATTTATTGTGAATTCTTTACTAGCAAAAATCCGTTCATCACATCTCCCTAGCGGTATTGTTAGTGCGTTCAACTTATCTGTGAACTGTATCTCCCCCAAACCTCTCCATTCCTCTTTAACCATACTGAGAAATCCATCATGTGTAAACCACGAATCTAGACTTCGGAACGGCCTTGGACCTCCCCTCAGCTTTTTGTCCTCCAGTATTATGGGGCAATGATCTGACAATCCCCTTGGCCCCCCTCGTAACCGAGTTTCTGGAAACGCTTCTAGCCACTCCACATTAACCAGAGCTCTATTATATGATTGCAAGAGCGACCTCGAAACCATGTAAACTCGCGATCAGTGAGTGCCAAATCTACTAATTGCATATCTTGTATCTGGTTCCTGAATTCTTCCGCTGACCGAGGTACAGTAGTTGCACCTTTTCTTTCCTCCACATGTATTATCTCATTAAAATCTCCCATAAAACAACAAGAGACCTGACATAACCTAGCTATATAGCTTAGCTCCTCCCAAACATGACACTTCTCATCTCTATTATGAGGACCATAGACCAATACAAAAGCGCAATGGAAACTACTCTTTAAACATTACTCCTTCGACACACAGCCACCTCTCCCCCTTATAGCAGTTATTCATTTTAAACACTGATTCATCCCATATTAACAGCAGCCCACCAGATGCACCATCAGAGCTTACATACTCCCAGCCTAAATCATCTCTCCCCCATATTCTGGCAACATCAAACTTCGTCACAACCTGTCTTTTAGTCTCAATCAGGCCTAACAGATTTAAACTATATTTTCTCTTTAAGTCCTTCACCATTCTCAACTTCCCGTCATCCCGTAAACCCCTAACATTCCATGCACTAAAATTCATTTAACATTTTTTGTACACACCTATTTTTTTTTTGTTTGGGTCTGCACCGTCTCATCTTTTCCTTCTGTTTTGCCACTTTCCTTTTGCGAGCTATTTCCTCATTTTGTGCCTGAAGGATTGCCATAATGTCATCCTCTTCATTATACAATATAGCACCTGACTCTTTAGCCAGCTCCCAAGTCCTTCCATTTTCCAGCAATTGTTCCCACAATTCTGAGCTCTGACTATCACTGTCCTCTGCTTCATTAGTGACATCCTCGTTCCCAGGATGATTCCTTCCATAGCCATCATCTTCATGTTCAGCAGCCACCATTCTACCGTCACAACCACTCCCCAATATTAATCCCCCCTCCGTAGAACCCCCCTTATATCCTCCACCTCCGTCGTCATCCACTCCCTGTTGCACCACTTCGCCATGACCTGCATGACCATCCATAGTTGCTGGTACCCCTGTCCCACTCGTAGTTGCACTCTCATCATCCTCAACAGTCGCATCTGCATCAGTTCGGAGACCTTCTCCCACTGTGCAGGGCAACCGGCTTTGGATGTCCCCAGCCAGCCGTGTCTCGCCGTTTCTTTCGCTATCAGTCCCATCGCCCTCCCCCTCGAAGAGGAACTGAGTGCCGCTACCTTCTGCTGCTTGTTCTGGAAAGGAGGACCCAAACCCATGCCTCACTCTGGCTATCCTACCTGGCTCCTTCAAACTTGGTCCAGCTGATGGATTCGCAGCTGTTGAGGACTTTGGGCCTGCCAAGGCCATTTTCCCCTCCTCCAATATGTTATTGCATCTGGCCCACGACTCACTTGGAGAAGGAATTTTTTTTGCTTATTATTGGACTTCCTTCGCAGCCCATTTAACTCACATGTTATTGTTCTATCAGAGTCAGCCACGTAACTCGAACCGCATCTTCCCCCAAAATTAATGAACCTTCCTTGATTATTGCCAGTTACAGATTGAACCGTTGCACTATTCTCACGATCATGATTTCTACTGCCATTACTGCCATTAATCCATTCATTTAAAATTAAGTCTGCGATTACGATTCTGCCTTTATCTTCTTCCTCGCTCCGGTTTACCATCATCGACAACTCTTCGTCTGGGGTTCCTCCATGCAAAGCTTCTGTTCCCTGTCTCTGCCTTGTAACCATTCCTGAGTTCCTGCTTTTTTTAACATGATTCCACTCTATACCTGCCCCTTCATTCCTCCTGTTCGCCGTACAGTGCAAATTATACGCCTCATGTCCTATCTCCTTCACTAGAACATCAAAACCCCCCGCGCCAATTGTTATATGGATCCATTCTTTAATCACATCCATTACACAAGTATCAATCTGGATCCATCCTACAGTGAACGAGTTACACAATTCCGTCTTTTTGTCACATCCAACCATTTCTCCCCATTGACCTCCTATCGTTCTAGAAGTGTTGACTGACCATGCATGCAACGGAACTCCAAAACATTCCAACCATACTCTTCGAGTTTCACTATGTTCCAACTCCTCCCACTTTCATACACTGTGAAACAATTGTAGGAGCCTGTTCATGTTGAATGTGTATGTCTCCTTAGTATGCAAGACACTATCAAAGGTTAAGAGCGCTTTGTAAGCTCCCATTTCCCGAACTTGGACTACATTTGGGATGTTTTTCGCAATCATTTCCTTCAAAGAATTAAAATCAATAGGCTTCGTCGTGCCCCCTACAAGGCTTCTCTGCAGCCATTCCAAATTTTCTGTCACAGCTTCTACTTCTACCTTCTTAGTCCAGCCATTTCCATTTGGGTCTTTTTCAACCTCCTTCGTCCTTGGGTCCCGTCCAGATATCAAAGGATCATGCTCCACTACCATCGAAATTGTGACATCACCTCTATTCCCGTTGGTTATGTTCCATGTTCCCAACATTCTTCTATATTTAGCTTCTCCCACAGATACAACTTTACCTCTCAGCCACAATCGATTCATTTCCGCTATTGCTTTCAAAGTTCCTCCTTTTGTTGTGTACCGAATAAAAGCAAACATATATATGAATCCATTTTTCTATTTCTGGGATAGATATATATCATTGATACGTCCCGTCCAGTTGAATAGGCAGAATAACTCCCTCTTTGATATGTCTTTTGGGAGGTTACTCACGAAAATGGAGAAGGATTCATTCTCTAACTGCCGATACTCTTCTATCTTTATCAAGTGCCTTAGATCTACCCCTCCCTATGTTTCCCGCCCACTCTCTCTCTCTCTCTCTCTCTCTCTCTCTCTCTCTCTCTACAAGAGAATAATTTTTTTTAATGCAAGTGTATGATTTTAGAGTTATTTGTCATCTTTTTATTTGACGGTCAATGAAAATGCTATCATTAACCATTGAAATTGTGGCATATTTATTATTTAAAAATATATTGTTAGTCAATAAATTACGACATGCACATATATTAATCATGTTGTGTTCTATATTAATTAGTTTAAATTAACAATAAACATGAGATATTTAATTCTATCCTTCCGAAACTAGAGATATTTTCCTCTTCGAATAAAAAATTTTAAGCCACATGTTATAGTTTATAACCATTCATCAAATTTTTTTTATCCTTTTTATTATATTTTTTCTCTCTTTTCTTAAATATTTGTGAAACTAATTAGAGAAAAAATCACTCTTCTTTCACGGTGTATATAAGAATTAGTTCCCAAATTAGTATTTAATATGCATATGAAAAATTATTAGATTTTACAATTCTAGGAAAGAAATATATTATTTTGACAGAAAATTCTGTTTCAAAAATTGTAAATAATGATTAAAAATTAATAAATATTATTTAAAATAAGGATAAAAATAATAAAATAATAAAATTGAAAAACACGGTTAAATAATACTTGCATTCAAAGATACTTTTACTTTAAAAATTTTATGCATTGAAACTTCATTATTGTATTAGGATATAATTTATATTTAAATATATTAAATTTTTAATGAACCGAAACTTGTAACACCCTACCACATAGAGTTTTACACCTAGGATGTAAAACAGAGGTGGCGAGGTGCTACGACCTCTAAGATAGGATATGAATATATATAATAGTCAAAAGAATGTAGTATACTAGGAGTCTTGAAGGATTGGTCAAACAAAATTTGTGAAAATAAAAAGCGCAATGCTCAGGAACGTGGTTACTTGCGTGCGAAGAAACCGACAGTCAACGAACATAATATAACAGAAACTAGGGGTAGAGAGCAAAAAAGATACAAAATAACAAGCTCCTAACTCAGCCTGCGAAACCAAGGCTGGCCAGAGAATATTTACATACATATATACATATCCCAAAGGCCAAAATACATAAATAAAATCCTAGCTCTCCATTAGCCTCTAAAAGGAACAAAATAATAAGTCAATCGGAGAGAGTTAAGTATATGTATATACATAAGCTATATATCAAAATAAACCCAGGAACTATTCTGCTTCAGAAGTCCCGACGCCTAGCGAGCAGCCTCTCGACCTGCATATGAAAAACACAACACAGTATGGGGTGAGAACCAGAGGTTCTCAGCATGATAAAGGTGCCATGCACATAATATATAAGGTCCTGGGAATGCCAGAGGCAATCCTGCAATGCCGATACTCAGATTATAAAACTTAAAGAACTAAACAGAAACCATAAATCAGGGTGGTTCTCTAAGGCTTTCTCAACTAAATCACCTCCTTAAATCTAGCTGGAACTTAAATAGAATCCTCAATCTCTCTGCCTTTCCTCCGTTCCCCCATCTCCGGTAATTACAAAGACAAACAAACAGACAAAGCAAGCACAGGTAGAATACAGATAATACAGATATCAATTATGACAATTAGCATATTATAATCAATTAGGCAATCTCAATTAATGCACAAACAAGCCATACATACAAATGCATATGATGCATGCCTATCCTGTGGCCGTTGATATCAACTGTCGGTTACGTAGCCATCCCGACATGTTCTCAAGCTCAAAAATAGACCATGGGGAGAATTCCGAAGCTGACATGGGGAAGAGAACGCCCACAAGCTTAATAATATCCATGGGACGAATCCCAAGCTGACATGGGGAAGACAATACCCCAAGCTGAATGTTATCCATGGGACGAATCCCAGGCTTACATGGGGAAACAACACCCCAAGCTCAATAATAACCACGGAAAAAATCCCGGCTGACATGGGGAGGGCAACGCCCCAAACTCAAGTTATTCAATCGTTTCTTATAATTTATCATTTCCAATCTCACAGTGATTCACGTCTCATCTCATCATTCTCAATTATTCAACATCATTAAGATTCATGTCTCATCTCATCATTATTAATGTCACTTTACTATCTCAATTACCTCTTATACCATTTTTCTCATCTTTATCGATCAAATACCATCTCCTCTAATCACTTATTACCTTTTAAACAAATCTTTCTTCACCTTCAAGTTACCACAATTTCCTAACTTCATTCTATGATTAGGCCTACTAACAATATTTAGACTAAAGAAATGAAAATAGAAATCTGGAGGTTCAAGTTTGAGCTTTAAAACACAAAATTTGTTTTTGGTGAAAACAGGGCCATGCGTACGCGTCGGTACGCGTTTAGGCCAAGACGCTACGCATCCCCTAATTACACGTACGCATGCAAACCAGGCAGTAGCGTTTGTCTGCGAATGGGGTATATGCGTACGCAAAAATTCCATGTCACGCGTATACGTGGGCCACGCGTACGCGTGAACATGCGTTATTCCAAAAATTTCACAAAGTTTCAAAGGCGGCAGAATTTTAATTTCTAACATCAAACTTCCGACGCACATAACTTTTTTGTTTTAAATCATTTTTCATCTGTTCTTTAAACGGCGTAAACTTCACATATCCAATTTTTATAAGAAACAAGTTTGAAATCACTTGGAGGTCCAGAAGCCAAGTTATGGGTCACCAAAGTCCGGCCAAAAACCAAATTTCACAAAAACCTCAAAACCTCATTTTCTTTTTAAGGCTCATTCCAACCCAATCCATCATACCTATAATCATCACTATAACTTACCCTTAACAATATCACAAAAATCTTTGCAATCCTACCATTTCTCAACTCAATAACATCTCACTTCAACCTAAACTTCACAAGTTGACAACAAACACCAACATATCAATCTATATATATACATATTGCCATGGTCACAAGTTCTTCAAACATCATTACATCATCATTCATCATTCCAATACTAACAAAATCAAGTGAACACCACACATGCTCACTTCATATCATTATCACTAAACATTCAATACACATAATCATTCCAGCTTACCCTATAGTTCTCTAGCCTAAGTTTTTACACGACATTATATATTATATACGCGAAACCTAAATCATACCTTGGCCGATTTTCACGTTTGTCCAAGGAAACCCACTAAGCCAAACATAGCTCCAAGGCCCAAAATCACCAAAGCATCAACACTAATCCTCTACCAAGCCTTTCAATGCCCAAAATCAAACTCCAATATATGTATACACACCTAATTTCACATACCCATATATAAAATTCAATACTCATACACTAATTTAATGAATTAACTAGGGTTAATAATCCTTACCGTACCCACGGACCAAAAGAGCCAAGTCCAACAAGCTCCACAAGCTAGATTGAACCTAGAGAACCAAAATCAATAATTCCTCAACTTGGATTCTCTTTAATTTCGAAAATTGAGGGATAGAGAGGTTGGGGTGAGATTGAAGCTTACCTATGAAATTGGTCCGATAGAATCGTAGAGCTCGACACAGTAGACGCGTGGCCGTAAACGGTGCAGCGATCAGAGCTCAGATGGAGAAGATATGTTGGATTGAAGTGAAGGTTAGGGTTGAAAGCTTTTTCCCCCTTCTTCCTTTGTTGTGCAGCGTAAATGAAGAAGGAGAAAGGGGAAGCTGGCTCATTAAAAGTGAATGGCCTGAGTTGGGCCTTGGGCCCGATTCGCTTGGTTCGGCCCGCTCGGCCCAATCTTGAGCCAAATTCTTTAAAATTAGTATAGAAATTCTCGTTTTAATTTTTTATATCACATTAAACTATCAAATCCCATTTTTGTAAGACCCAGAACCTTTGAAAAATCTTTTTATGATCAAGTTTCAAATCATATAGTTATTTACAGCCTTAATTTCAGAAATCATTTTATTAAAGATAATTAAGGCAAGTTTTGATTTATTGAACTTGAGATAATTTATGATTATTATCCAATTTTATAATTGTTGGATTATTTTCTATATTTAAATTATAAATTTAGCAGTTGTGAAATAATAAGGATTTTATATGTTTTGGACTAAGTAATTAATATTTTGAATATTAGTACTGCTATTTTGGAAAATAGAGAAATTAATTATATTATTTCTAATCTTTAGATTCGGGCATTTTGTTGAAAATAATTTGTAAAAGTAGATGAGCAAATAGTGTTTTTCCATATACAATAAGTGTTGAAATTACATTGGATTTCAATTACCATATTATTCCTAATTTTATGTGAATTTACCATAATGCCCTTAACCCTAATTTTCAAATAAGGAAAACCCTAACCCGGTAACCCATTACCCGACCCGGTTATCTCTCAACCTCACTCAATCCCCCCAAACCCAGCCGCAACACAGCAACAATAGCTGCAAAAGAAATGGAACGAAGAAAGAAAAAGGGCTAGGAGGAAACGGGGAAACGCAGAGGGAAAAGCTGCGCTGTGACCACCGGCCAGCCGTCGCTGTCGTCTGGCGCTTACCCACTCACCACCGCCGCTGGAGGAGCCGTGACCAACGTGTCGCTGTCGCTGAAGCACACAGCGCCGCTGTCGCCCTCGCCGCGCCGCCGCCATCCTTGCGATCACGAAGAGGCTGACGGGAGGAACTGGTGCGCACGGGAGGGGAAGAAACCGCCTCTGCACTGCCGTCGTTCACAAGCTCAGCCACCTCGCCATTGTCACCGCCAAGGGTTGTCGCGGCTGGTGCTGCTGCCGTCCCTGATGGGTTCCACCGTGGAGAAGGGAACGACGCAGGGGATAGGAGGTCGCGCCGCTGCTGCCGCCAAAGGAACCCGTCCCTGCTGAGCCGCCGTTGCCACTGCTAGGGTTTGCTGCCGCCGTGCTGTTGAGAGGAGGGCCATCCAGTCACACCGAGCATGAGAGACGGAGAGATCAGAGGCTGAGCTGGGGTTCAGCCACCATGCCCAGCCGTGCTCGCGTCGCCGGCGCCGCCTCCGTCAGAACTGCCGCCGTCAGAAAGGGGTCTCGGCCGCCGCAAGCATCGTTGCCGGAGAAGAGAGCTGCGTCTCTGTGATTCTGACCGCCGGGAGTGGTTCTGTGACTTCCGGGAGCACCGCCGGAGCTTCTGGCTGCTTTTGCCGTCGTCGGAAAAATTCTGTCGGTAAGGGTTTCAAGTTGGCTCTCCTTTCCATTGAGTTTTCGGGAATCTCATTGTCTCTGCATACTGTTCAGGTCACCGCTGCCGCTTGAGGTGGCTATCGGGCAGCCGCCGAACCGGTTCAGAGATCGCCGCTGTTTCGGTTCAGCCGTTCCTCCTTCGGTTCTGTAAGCGTTTTAATTTGAAAGCCCTTTTGTTACTGTTCCGTTATCTCACGCTGAGGTTTGTGGCATTAATTGCTATAAGATTGAGTTTTGATTGTTGTATGTTGCGAATAGTGTTGCTTTGGTTATTGCGAAAGTGGCTGGGAGCTGAGGTTTTGGTTGCCGTCAGTTCGGGTTGAGCCGGAAAGGACTCTATGAGACGTTTGGATTATGGAATTGCGTTTTGAGGTAGGGGCGCTTTCCGAAAACTATATTTTGTATATTGGAATTATTACATATGGGTACTGATGTGAGGATGTGTATTTGGTGATTGTATCAGTCCTATGTATTGTTTGGTTGTTTTGTATGATTATGGGTGTTGGTTTAACTCGACTGTTGTGTGGCTTTGTGAAACGAAATGCTTTTGAAATTGATTCTTTTAAAGCTTTGAGATCGAGTTGAATCCGTTGGAAATTGATTTGAGTTGAATGGATTTTCTTGAGAATGTGAAAAAAAAAAATAGAATACACTCTTGAATTCAGCCTGGCTTGCTTTAATGATCTGGTTTGAATAAATGACTATTGCTGAACCGTTTCTTTGAAACTTTAGAAATGAGTTTATTCGGCTGATAATGATTTGGTTTTTGAAACGGTTTTCTTGGAATATGGAATTGAGATGGTTGTTGGATTTGGCTTGCCTTGAACTGATTTTGGATTTTTGGGCTGTTGAAAAGGATTGTGGAACGGTTTAGTTGGGACCCGAACCGGGTGGCAAAGTCCAAGTTTTAGGGGAGGTGCTGCCGAAATTTCTATAAAATCCGAGTCTTTATTGAAATGTTGTCTGGAAAAATGACGAGTTAAAGATTTCTACTATTTTATTTGAATTATCAAGAAAAGGATGATTCATACTTTTGAAATGGATTACTAAAGAGGAAATTGTGATTTAG
This sequence comes from Arachis hypogaea, assembly GCF_003086295.3. Lineage (NCBI taxonomy): Eukaryota > Viridiplantae > Streptophyta > Magnoliopsida > Fabales > Fabaceae > Arachis > Arachis hypogaea. The sequence goes on from NC_092051.1 coordinate 137,444,777, forward strand.
CCTTGCTTCTTAAGAAAGGCATTGTATATCTTTCAGGAGAAAGCTATTTAGATGAAACTTATGTTTTAAAGCTGTTTTAAATGTGACAAGTGCAATGCCTTTGAATTTGACTTGAGGGTTTCAATTAGAGGAGTTTTCAATGGCTTTGAAAGAACCTGAATGTCTATTGACAAGTATCATTTTGAAATGTTTGAGAAAGGTTTTAAGTGCTCCTTGAATTCTGAACCTTTGCAAGACTAAAACAATTTTGAATAGTCGAAATGCTTTAGAATTTATCATGGGGGTTGAAGCTGGTTTTACCTAGGAAACGGAAATGGCTTTGAAAGAAGTAAATGATTACGTGACTCGGTTTGGCTTAGATCCTATTTTATTACTCAAATCAGAAAGCCAATGTTTTAATGATTTTAAATGAATTTGGCAAAATGAGTTATGTTATTCTCCCCTAAAGACTTGGGACTCTGCCGAGAAACTTTTGTTATAAAGTCCCATTGTTGGATGGGTGATTTTTGAATATCTCAAAGAGGCTTTTAACTTGCCATGATGATGGAAGTTTTGGAAAGAGAATGCCGAGAGTGGCATTATTTTAAAAGGGGAATTTACCTTGAGTAAAAGTGGCTTATGAGCCTGAGATGATTTGAGAAATGAGATCATTAAAGCCAAGGCTGAAAAGAGTTGAAACTTGATTTCAAAGTGAAATGAATTGAGAAAATGATTTATGGCTTAAATGCCGATTTCATGAATTTGATGATTTTGAATGTGGAAGTGCTGTTTTGTTGAGAGCCTGAAATGGCTGTGTATGTTTATACATGTTGATTGGTTCTGGATTGAACCGTGAGCCGGAATGGCTGTGTATGATATGAATATTGGCTGGTTCTGGATTGAACCGTGAGCCGGATGGCGGAGATGGATGTTGATCCATGGCTGAGAATGAATGCATATATGCTGAGATATTGATAATTGTGATTTTTGCACTTCCATTATTTGAGATACGAGTTTCCCTGGGTAGTAGCAGTGGCTAGCCACCACGTGCTCCAGGTTGAGACTTGATACTCTGTTGACCCTATGTCGTAAGTGTGGCCGGGCACTGTGAAAGCCCGGATGAGCTCGCCCCCGTAAATATTCACCAGTAAGGGTGATGGATATGGATCATGATTATGATCAAGTTTATGATGAGTATAACTCGAGTTGGGGATGCGCGACAGAGGGACAGTCCAATGCTTAGCTACCAGGACTTGTCGGGTTGGCTCTATAACCGACAGATGATATCATCAGCCACTAGGGACAGGCATGCATCATATGCATTTGTGTGACATTGGTTGGGTGTGCATATTATACTTGGTTTGCCTATGTGATTAATTGCTAACTGTTCTACTTGTAATAACTGTTTGTTTGTGCTTGAACTTCCTATCTGTGTTTGCATCTGGGACTCTGTTGGATTGTGGTGATTGGTTGTTGGTTGGATTGTTTGGGCCTAGGGCCGTGGTTGGAAAGAGATTAACTGATGGTTGATTTCGGTTTTGTGTTTCTGGTTTGGAATAAAATTATGAAAGGCTATTTTGGTTCCGCATAGATAAACTGTTTTGAAAGGCTTTTGAGTTTTTGAGAATTGAACGGTTCTTCCTTCCGAAAAGATTTCCGACTTTACTTTCATTGTAAACTGTTGTTTTTAAAAAGAGGCATGAGACGGTTATGAATCACTGGTGCGATTATCTTCACGTATCCTATTACAGTAATTCCCAAAAACCCTCTACTGAGAACCCTTTCGAGGATGATGTTCTCACCCCCCTACATTTTTCCCCTTTCAGGATATGGGCGCAGAAGTCACGAAGAGTTTATTTAGTTATTGTTGAAATGCTCTATATTGCTTTAGACTATTATTTGTACCCTCGCCTTTATCTTGAGATATTCTGTAAGAGGGATAGGAATTGTATTGTCTAATGCTTGTAATATTATTTATATATATATGTGTATATATATGGATGTACTCTTTATGAACTTTTGTAAGTTGTATGATATTCTGTGAATGTACGTCATCGAACGAAAGTATTTTTGGGAGCGGTTTCACGGTTTAAGTTTTAAACAGGCTTATATTTTAGTATTAAATAGTATAAAAGTCGTAGTAATATCCGAGCTATCAGAGTTGCGCAGCCGGAAGCGTAAGCTTTGGTAGTTAGGGTGTTACATTATGGTATCAGAGCAGTTCTTCCTGTAGAGCCTGAGGGATGGACTGACTATGCTTCAGTTGCATGCTCTAAGCGTTTGTCATGGAATAGGTCTTGTCAAACGACGAGAATTAGAGCTTTATGCACATGACGATCTATTGATTAACGCTGTTAGTCTTGCATTGCATAATTCTTGGTATTAAGTTTGGCCGGCTTAATACTAGTGAATTATGTATATGAAAGCACTAATGGGTTGTCATAGATGATATACGAGTTTTGAGTAAAGCGAATCGCGGGTTTTGGGAACGTTAGAAACTATTTCTCGAGGCTATTCAGTTGTGTGTCTTGAATTCTGTTCGAGTTGACCTGTTCTTTTATATCCTAACATGAAGTTCTTGTTTGCTAGTCCTCTTGAAAAGTAGTTTGATACTTCAACTCTATTCCTCTATTCATATGCATTCTTGTTTGATCCTAATTGCATATGTTTGTTTGAAATCCTTGCTGTATCTATCTTTCTCTGTTTGAGTTCTTGATTCAAGTATTCTTTGATATAGCCTTGAACTTGTCTTAATGTGCTGTGACTTTTAACTCCGGGTTCTGATTCCATTCTTTGAGAAATTGTTGATTCAGTTTTTCTCTTACTGGACAGTGATCACAGCCAATTTTGAGATTTTATAAATTGCTGTTGATTAGATATATACTTTTCTATAAATGAGACTTTGGAATTATTTATACAGTTTAGCAACTCTCTATTTTAATACCTTGCCTGTGTTTTTACCGGTTCACGGAATTGCACTTACTTTAAAAGTAAATTGACTTTCTAGTAATTTTACTATAGTTCCAATGTACATCTTCGTTTGATTATGTATTTGGGGTGTTTTTCGAAATTCTGGAAAGAAAGGGGATTTCTCGCTTTTATCCCGGTTGAGTTTCGTTTGATAAACTTTACTTAATTCATTTTGATTTGAGTTTGATTTAGCATACTACATGGTTTATGCCATTGTTGTTCTTTTGAAAATGTTGGACTCATAGCTTTCTTCTTATGAACGGACTAAGTTCTCTCTTAAGCTTTTCACCTCTATGAATGTCATACGTGACTATGTCTTTAACTAATCTTTTACATCTTGAAAACATTACCATTGATCTTGGTTTGTCCTCTCTTGTGGATCTCATCCTTATGTGAGTCAGTTTGATTCGTTTCAATTTAGTGCATTATTTATTCTCCCATTATTTCTACAAGAGTTTTTAGTCAAAGATTTATCATTGAGAAATTACAAATGATTGAGTTGTCTTTTCCTATGACTTTTGTATTCTTTTGGATCAATTGAAAGCTTGTTTGATGACTCATGCCTAGTGAATCTTGTTTGGGCTACCTTGGTTTAAGATCCTTTCTTGCAAGGCTTGACTCCTTTTTAGTGCATCTTAAACTTCTTGAATGTTCTTCTGAGATGGTGATTTCAAGAACACTTTTGGAGTCTTGTTTTGAACCTTTTAAAAGAATTTTGAATTCTCTTTGAAGAAATATTAAACGGAATTTATTTTCTGTTGCTTGATTGAGATTGAAACCATTGCCCAATTTTGACGAAATTAATTTAAAGTTGGCATGCGCCATTTTTAAATGAGGTTTTGGAAAAGCTTCCTTGTTTAGTGGAAACCGGTTTGTTTGTAACACACCACTTATTTCCTTACCAGATTGTGTGCAAATTTTTACCTTGGAGTTTCTTTTCTAAAAGGAGTTTAATTTTCCCTTTCATCCTTGCTACGAATGTTATACACGCTTGTTTGAATGTGAACTTTGGAAATTTTTGAACAAGCATTTGATTTCTTCCGAGTTTTATGAATTACTTTTGGTTAAGTTATGCACCTAACTATTTTTCTAAAATATTTGAGGAAATATTTTAGCTCTTAGTCAAATTTGTGTGCATTTTGTTTTTAAAACTCTACATGATCTACTTCAACATGAAATTGTATTGAAGTAAAGCCACGTTTATGCTTTTGCTACTCTCTTGAAGAATGTTTGTTGCTCAACTTTTCTTCTAGACTGTAAAGTGGTTTTTTTGCAAGTTTTCGACTCTTTCATGAACAATGTATTCGAAAGTATTTTTAATCATGCTCTCGAGTTCTGTGAGCTTTGTCTTGGGTTTGAAATATTCTCTTCTGTAAACCTCATGTTTCCTCGACTCAGCTTGAGTTTGTTTCAAACTGATGCGCTGGTTTTCTTCTTATTGATCCTATTGAACTTCTTTGATCTAAGGGTTATCTTTGAAGTTGTCAATTGAATTGTGTCTAGCAAAATTCATTGCTTGAACATCCTTGTTTATCTGGAATTGGATACATTCTCTCAAATCTATGAGTACTACCCTTGACATTTGACTCTCCTTTCTAAATCTTGTATCCTTCTGAGTAGACTCAAGAATTATTTTGATATCACGTGCGACTTGTAGACGTAGTAACGCGATGCGTTAGTTCTTTAAGACGTTATATGTGTATGCGGAAGTTGAAGCGGTAGGTGTGCAACGTTATGAGTTGTGAGCATTTTGTTCCTTGCGAACGGGTTTGTGGTTGTCAGGCTTGTGATCAAATTTGGGGTTTGTAAAGTGCTTGATGGAGTTGGAAAGTTAAAGCTTTGAGGTTGGTGTGAGATTAGTGTGCGGATGTTGAGCACGTCGTTTTAACCCCATCCTGTTTGATAGCCTTGATGCCTTGCCTTACTATCACATGATTGACCCATGTCAGCTTTTGCATTGAGCCTATCTTGTAACGTTTGCCTGGCAGTTACACTCCTACCTTTGCATCCTTATGCTTATGATAATCAAAGTATTTGAAAATCATATATATGATTATATTTTGAGATATTTTTGCTTCTTCTTTAAATGTGTTCAAGGGTGAACTATTATGGAATTACTTTCATTCTGTATCAATTTTCGAGGGGGAAAATTTTTATAAGGTGGGTAGAATGTAAGACCCAGAACCTTTGAAAAATCTTTTTATGATCAAGTTTCAAATCATAAAGTTATTTACAGCCTTAATTTCAGAAATCATTTTATTAAAGATAATTAAGGCAAGTTTTGATTTATTGAACTTGAGATAATTTATGATTATTATCCAATTTTATAATTGTTGGATTATTTTCTATATTTAAATTATAAATTTAGCAGTTGTGAAATAATAAGGATTTTATATGTTTTGGACTAAGTAATTAATATTTTGAATATTAGTACTGCTATTTTGGAAAATAGAGAAATTAATTATATTATTTCTAATCTTTAGATTCGGGCATTTTGTTGAAAATAATTTGTAAAAGTAGATGAGCAAATAGTGTTTTTCCATATACAATAAGTGCTGGAATTACATTGGATTTCAATTACCATATTATTCCTAATTTTATGTGAATTTACCATAATGCCCTTAACCCTAATTTTCAAATAAGGAAAACCCTAACCCGGTAACCCATTACCCGACCCGGTTCTCTCTCAACCTCACTCAATCCCCCCAAACCCAGCCGCAACACAGCAACAATAGCTGCAAAAGAAATGGAACGAAGAAAGAAAAAGGGCTAGGAGGAAACGGGGAAACGCAGAGGAAAAGCTGCGCTGTGACCACCGGCCAGCCGTCGCTGTCGTCCGGCGCTTACCCACTCACCACCGCCGCTGGAGGAGCCGTGACCAACGTGTCGCTGTCGCTGAAGCACACAGCGCCGCTGTCGCCCTCGCCGCGCCGCCGCCATCCTTGCGATCACGAAGAGGCTGACGGGAGGAACTGGTGCGCACAGGAGGGGAAGAAACCGCCTCTGCACTGCCGTCGTTCACAAGCTCAGCCACCTCGCCATTGTCGCCGCCAAGTTTCATTTTGAAATGTTTGAGAAAGGTTTTAAGTGCTCCTTGAATTCTGAACCTTTGCAAGACTAAAACAATTTTGAACAGTCGAAATGCTTTAGAATTTATCATGGGGTTGAAGCTGGTTTTACCTAGGAAAAGGAAACGGCTTTGAAAAAGAAATGATTACGTGACTCGTTTGGCTTAGATCCTATTTTATTACTCAAATAAAAAAGCCAATGTTTTAATGATTTTAAATGAATTTGGCGAAATGAGTTATGTTATTCTCCCCTAAAGACTTGGGACTTTGCCGAGAAACTTTTGTTATAAAGTCCCATTGTTGGATGGGTGATTTTTGAATATCTCAAAGAGGCTTTTAACTGCCATGATGATGGAAGTTTTGGAAAGAGAATGCCGAGAGTGGCATTATTTTAAAAGGAGAATTTACCTTGAGTAAAAGTGGCTTATGAGCCTGAGTTGATTTGAGAAATGAGATCATTAAAGCCAAGGCTGAAAAGAGTTGAAACTTGATTTCAAAGTGAAATGAATTGAGAAAATGATTATGGCTTAAATGCCGATTTCATGAATTTGATGATTTTGAATGTGGAAGTGCTGTTTTGTTGAGAGCCCGAAATGGCTGTGTATGTTTATACATGTTGATTAGTTCTGGATTGAACCGTGAGCCGGAATGGCTGTGTATGATATGAATATTGGCTGGTTCTGGATTGAACCGTGAGCCGGATGGCGGAGATGGATGTTGATCCATGGCTGAGAATGAATGCATATATGCTGAGATATTGATAATTGTGATTTTTGCACTTCCACTATCTGAGATACGAGTTTCCCTGGGTAGTAGCAGTGGCTAGCCACCACGTGCTCCAGGTTGAGACTTGATACTCTGTTGACCCTATGTCGTAAGTGTGCCGGGCACTGTGAAAGCCCGGATGAGCTCGCCCCCGTAAATATTCACCAGTAAGGGTGATGGATATGGATCATGATTATGATCAAGTTTATGATGAGTATAATCGAGTTGGGGATGCGCGACAGAGGACAGTCCAATGGTTAGCTACCAGGACTTGTCGGGTTGGCTCTATAACCGACAGATGATATCATCAGCCACTAGGGACAGGCATGCATCATATGCATTTGTGTGACATTGGTTGGGTGTGCATATTATACTTGGTTTGCCTATGTAATTAATTGTTAACTGTTCTACTTGTAATAACTGTTTGTTTGTGCTTGAACTTCCTATCTGTGTTTGCATCTGGACTCTGTTGGATTGTGGTGATTGGTTGTTGGTTGGATTGTTTGGGCCTAGGGCCGTGGTTGGAAAGAGATTAACTGATGGTTGATTTCGGTTTTGTGTTTCTGGTTTGGAATAAAATTATGAAAGGCTATTTTGGTTCCGCATAGATAAACCGTTTTGAAAGGCTTTTGAGTTTTTGAGAATTGAACGGTTCTTCCTTCCGAAAAGATTTCGACTTTATTTCATTGTAAACCGTTGTTTTTGAAAAGAGCATGAGACTGTTATGAATCACTGGTGCGATTATCTTCACGTATCCTATTACAGTAATTCCAAAACCCTCTACTGAGAACCCTTTCGATGATGATGTTCTCACCCCCCTACATTTTTCCCTTTCAGGATATGGCGCAGAAGTCACGAAGAGTTTATTAGTTATTGTTGAAATGCTCTATATTGCTTTAGACTATTATTTGTACCCTCGCCTTATCTTGAGATATTCTGTAAGAGGGATAGGAATATATTGTTAATGTTGTAATATTATATTATTTTATATATTATATTTTTGGTGTGTGTGTGTGTGTGTGTGTGTTATATATATGGATTTCTTTATAATTTTTGTTGTATTTTCTGTAATTACTCATCGAAATATTTTTGGTTTCACATTTTTTAAACAGCTCATATTGTATTATAGTATAATCGTCGTAATAGGCTATCAAGTTCGAGCGAACGTAAGTTTTTTAGGGTTTAAATTTTAATCATTTGTTAATTTAATTTATTCTATTTTTTTTTTCAGGTTTCATATTAGGTGCAAATATTTTAATAGGGTGTATTCTTGAGTATAAAAAAATATATTTTGAATAGAGGTGTATATTCAAACTCTAAAATGATATATAAATTATGTTGAACAAGAATATCAACATAAAAAGATTATTTATAAATAGGAAAAAACACGCTAAACTAAGATAAAGAAAGCTAACTGAGGAGCACTGAACCAAATATATACAGAACGCAAATGAATATGGCTAATATTTTTAACGTAAAAAAAAAAAAAATAGTATTAATCAGAAAAATATTGGTCAATAGTCTATAATAAATAAAAAGTGGTCTAAAGCTCAATTAAATAGTTTTATTAATTATTATTTATTTATAATATAGATAATGTATTTTTTTTTTAAAAATATTAAACTTATTAATTGAATAAGTAAAACATAGATTTTTTAATAAATAAATAATATTTAAAGT
>NC_092051.1:137454238-137500057 GCF_003086295.3 Arachis hypogaea
TTCTCTCTTAAGCTTTTCACCTCTATGAATGTCATACGTGACTCTGTCTTTAACTAATCTTTTACATCTTGAAAACATTACCATTGATCTTGGTTTGTCCTCTCTTGTGGATCTCATCCTTATGTGAGTCAGTTTGATTCGTTTCAATTTAGTGCATTATTTATTCTCCCATTATTTCTACAAGAGTTTTTAGTCAAAGATTTATCATTGAGAAATTACAAATGATTGAGTTGTCTTTTCCTATGACTTTTGTATTCTTTTGGATCAATTGAAAGCTTGTTTGATGACTCATGCCTAGTGAATCTTGTTTGGGCTACCTTGGTTTAAGATCCTTTCTTGCAAGGCTTGACTCCTTTTTAGTGCATCTTAAACTTCTTGAATGTTCTTCTGAGATGGTGATTTCAAAACAACACTTTTGGAGTCTTGTTTTGAACCTTTTAAAAGAATTTTGAATTCTCTTTGAAGAAATATTAAACAGAATTTATTTTCTGTTGCTTGATTGAGATTGAAACCATTGCCCAATTTTGACGAAATTAATTTAAAGTTGGCATGCGCCATTTTTTAAATGAGGTTTTGGAAAAGCTTCCTTGTTTAGTGGAAACCGGTTGTTTGTAACACACCACTTATTTCCTTACCAGATTGTGTGCAAATTTTTACCTTGGAGTTTCTTTTCTAAAAGGAGTTTTAATTTTCCCTTTCATCCTTGCTACGAATGTTATACACGCTTGTTTGAATGTGAACTTTGGAAATTTTTGAACAAGCATTTGATTTCTTCCGAGTTTTATGAATTACTTTTGGTTAAGTTATGCACCTAACTATTTTTCTAAAATATTTGAGGAAATATTTAGCTCTTAGTCAAATTTGTGTGCATTTTGTTTTTAAAACTCTACATGATCTACTTCAACATGAAATTGTATTGAAGTAAAAGCCACGTTTATGCTTTTGCTACTCTCTTGAAGAATGTTTGTTGCTCAACTTTTCTTCTAGACTGCAAAGTGGTTTTTTTGCAAGTTTTCGACTCTTTCATGAACAATGTATTCGAAAGTATTTTTAACATCTTGTTCTGGAATTGGGATACATTCTCTCAAATCTATGTCTACCCTTGAATTTGACTCTCCTTTTTCTATTCTTTGCTGTATCTTTGATGCATTGACTGCTCAAAATCATTTTAAATCTTGTATCAAGGTAATTCCTTCTGAGTATAGACTCGAGAAATTGATTTTGAGGATCGAATAGTCACGTGCGACTTGTAGACGTAGTAACGCGATGCGTTAGTTCTTTAAGACGTTATATGTGTATGCGAAGTTGAAGCGGTAGGTGTGCAACGTTATGAGTTGTGAGCATTTTGTTCCTTGCGAACGGGTTTGTGGTTGTCAGGCTTGTGATCAAATTTGGGGTTTGTAAAGTGCTTGATGGAGTTGAAAGTTAAAGCTTTGAGTTGGTGAGATTAGTGTGCGATGTTGAGCACGTTGTTTTAACCCCATCCTGTTTGATAGCCTTGATCCTTGCCTTACTATCACATGATTGACCCATGTCAGCTTTTGCATTGAGCCTATCTTGTAACGTTTGCCTGGCAGTTACACTCCTACCTTTGCATCCTTATGCTTATGATAATCAAAGTATTTGAAAATCATATATATGATTATATTTTGAGATATTTTTGCTTCTTCTTTAATGTGTTCAAGGGTGAACTATTATGGAATTACTTTCATTCTGTATCAATTTTCGAGGGCGAAAATTTTTATAAGGTGGGTAGAATGTAAGACCCAGAACCTTTGAAAAATCTTTTTATGATCAAGTTTCAAATCATAAAGTTATTTACAACCTTAATTTCAGAAATCATTTTATTAAAGATAATTAAGGCAAGTTTTGATTTATTGAACTTGAGATAATTTATGATTATTATCCAATTTTATAATTGTTGGATTATTTTCTATATTTAAATTATAAATTTAGCAGTTGTAAATAATAAGGATTTATATGTTTTGGACTAAGTAATTAATATTTTGAATATTAGTACTGCTATTTTGGAAATAGAGAAATTAATTATATTATTTCTAATCTTTAGATTCGGGCATTTTGTTGAAATAATTTGTAAAAGTAGATGAGCAAATAGTGTTTTTCCATATACAATAAGTGTTGGAATTACATTGGATTTAATTACATATTATTCTAATTTATGTGAATTACCATAATGCCTTAACCCTAATTTTCAATAAGGAAAACCCTAACCCGGTAACCCATTACCCGACCCGGTTCTCTCTCAACTCACTCAATCCCCCCAAACCCAGCCGCAACACAGCAACAATAGCTGCAAAAGAAATGGAACGAAGAAAGAAAAAGGGCTAGGAGGAAACGGGGAAACGCATAGGGAAAAGCTGCGCTGTGACCACCGGCCAGCCGTCGCTGTCGTCTGGCGCTTACCCACTCACCACCGCCGCTAGAGGAGCCGTGACCAACGTGTCGCTGTCGCTGAAGCACACAGCGCCGCTGTCGCCCTCGCCGCGCCGCCGCCATCCTTGCGATCACGAAGAGGCTGACGGGAGGAACTGGTGCGCACGGGAGGGGAAGAAACCGCCTCTGCACTGCCGTCGTTCACAAGCTCAGCCACCTCGCCATTGTCGCCGCCAAGGGTTGTCGCGGCTGGTGCTGCTGCCGTCCCTGATGGGTTCACCGTGGAGAAGGGAACGACGCAGGGGAGAGGAGGTCGCGCCGCTGCTGCTGCAAAGAACCCGTCCTGCTGAGCCGCCGTTGCACTGCTAGGGTTTGCTGCGCCGTGCTGTTGAGAGGAGGGCCGTCCAGTCACACCGAGCATGAGAGACGGAGAGATCAGAGGCTGAGCTGGGGTTCAGCCACCATGCCCAGCCGTGCTCGCGTCGCCGGCGCCACCTCCGTCAGAACTGCCGCCGTCAGAAAGGGGTCTCGGCCGCCGCAAGCGTCGTTGCCGGAGAAGGAGCTGCGTCTCTGTGATTCTGACCGTCGGGAGTGGTTCTGTGACTTCCGGGAGCACTGCCGGAGCTTCTGGCTGCTTTTGCCGTCGCCGGAAAAATTCTGTTGGTAAGGGTTTCAAGTTGGCTCTCCTTTCTGTTGAGTTTCCGGGAATCTCATTGTCTCTGCATACTGTTCAGGTCACCGCTGCCGCTTGAGGTGGCTATCGGGCAGTCGCCGAACCGGTTCAGAGATCGCCGCTGTTTCGGTTCAGCCGTTCCTCCTTCGGTTCGGTAAGCGTTTTAATTTGAAAGCCCTTTTGTTACTGTTCCGTTATCTCACGCTGAGGTTTTGTGGCATTAATTGCTATAAGATTGAGTTTCGATTGTTGTATGTTGCGAATAGTGTTGCTTTGGGTATTGCGAAAGTGGCTGGGAGCTGAGGTTTTGGTTGCCGTCAGTTCGGGTTGAGCCGGAAAGGACTCTATGAGACGTTTGGATTATGGAATTGCGTTTTGAGTAGGGGCGCTTTCCGAAAACTATATTTGTATATTGGAATTATTACATATGGGTACTGATGTGAGGATGTGTATTGGTGATTGTATCAGTCCTATGTATTGTTTGGTTGTTTTGTATGATTATGGGTGTTGGTTTACTCGACTGTTGTGTGGCTTTGTGAAACGAAATGCTTTGAAATGATTCTTTAAAGCTTTGAGATCGAGTTGAATCGTTGGAAATTGATTTGAGTTGAATGGATTTTCTTGAGAATGTGAAAAAAAATAGAATACACTCTTGAATTCAGCCTGGCTTGCTTTAATGATCTGGTTTGAATAAATGACTATTGCTGAACCGTTTCTTTGAAACTTTAGAAATGAGTTTATTCGGCTGATAATGATTTAGTTTTTGAAACGGTTTTCTTGGAATATGGAATTGAGATGGTTGTTGGATTTGGCTTGCCTTGAACTGATTTTGGATTTTTGGCTGTTGAAAGGATTGTGGAACGGTTTAGTTGGGACCGAACCGGGTGGCAAAGTCAATTTTAGGGGAGTGCTGCCGAAATTTCTATAAAATCCGAGTCTTTATTGAAATGTTGTCTGGAAAATGACGAGTTAAGATTTTACTATTTTATTTGAATTATCAAGAAAGATGATTCTACTTTTGAAATGGATTACTAAAGAGGAAATTGTGATTTAGCCTTGCTTCTTAAAAGCATTGTATATTTTCAGGAGAAGCTATTTAGATGAAACTTATGTTTTAAAGCTGTTTTAAATGTGACAAGTGCAATTCCTTTGAATTTGACTTGAGGGTTTCAATTAGAGGAGTTTTCAATGGCTTTGAAAGAACCTGAATGTCTATTGACAAGTTTCATTTTGAAATGTTTGAGAAAGGTTTTAAGTGCTCCTTGAATTCTGAACCTTTGCAAGACTAAAACAATTTTGAACAGTCGAAATGCTTTAAATTTATCATGGGGGTTGAAGCTGGTTTTACCTAGGAAAAGGAAACGGCTTTGAAAGAAGTAAATGATTACGTGACTCGGTTTGGCTTAGATCCTATTTTATTACTCAAATCAGAAAGCCAATGTTTTAATGATTTTAAATGAATTTGGCGAAATGAGTTATGTTATTCTCCCCTAAAGACTTGAGACTCTGCCAAGAAACTTTTGTTATAAAGTCCCATTGTTGGATGGGTGATTTTTGAATATCTCAAAGAGGCTTTTAACTTGCCATGATGATGGAAGTTTTGGAAAGAAAATGCCGAGAGTGGCATTATTTTAAAAGGGGAATTTACCTTGAGTAAAAGTGGCTTATGAGCCTGAGATGATTTGAGAAATGAGATCATTAAAGCCAAGGCTGAAAAGAGTTGAAACTTGATTTCAAAGTGAAATGAATTGAGAAAATGATTTATGGCTTAAATGCCGATTTCATGAATTTGATGATTTTGAATGTGGAAGTGCTTTTTTGTTGAGAGCCCGAAATGGCTGTGTATGTTTATACATGTTGATTGGTTCTGGATTGAACCGTGAGCCGGAATGGCTGTGTATGATATGAATATTGGCTGGTTCTGGATTGAACCGTGAGCCGGATGGCGGAGATGGATGTTGATCCATGGCTGAGAATGAATGCATATATGCTGAGATATTGATAATTGTGATTTTTGCACTTCCACTATCTGAGATACGAGTTTCCCTGGGTAGTAGCAGTGGCTAGCCACCACGTGCTCCAGGTTGAGACTTGATACTCTGTTGACCCTATGTCGTAAGTGTGGCCGGGCACTGTGAAAGCCCGGATGAGCTCGCCCCCGTAAATATTCACCAGTAAGGGTGATGGATATGGATCATGATTATGATCAAGTTTATGATGAGTATAATCGAGTTGGGATGCGCGACAGAGGGACAGTCCAATGGTTAGCTACCAGGACTTGTCGGGTTGGCTCTATAACCGACAGATGATATCATCAGCCACTAGGGACAGGCATGCATCATATGCATTTGTGTGACATTGGTTGGGTGCGCATATTATACTTGGTTTGCCTATGTGATTAATTGCTAACTGTTCTACTTGTAATAACTGTTTGTTTGTGCTTGAACTTCCTATCTGTGTTTGCATCTGGGACTCTGTTGGATTGTGGTGATTGGTTGTTGGTTGGATTGTTTGGGCCTAGGGCCGTGGTTGGAAAGAGATTAACTGATGGTTGATTTCGGTTTTGTGTTTCTGGTTTGGAATAAAATTATGAAAGGCTATTTTGGTTCCGCATAGATAAACCGTTTTGAAAGGCTTTTGAGTTTTTGAGAATTGAACGGTTCTTCCTTCCGAAAATATTTCCGACTTTACTTTCATTGTAAACCGTTGTTTTTGAAAAGAGGCATGAGATGGTTATGAATCACTGGTGCGATTATCTTCACGTATCCTATTACAGTAATTCCCAAAAACCCTCTACTGAGAACCCTTTCGAGGATGATGTTCTCACCCCCCTACATTTTTCCCCTTTCAGGATATGGGCGCAGAAGTCACGAAGAGTTTATTTAGTTATTGTTGAAATGCTCTATATTGCTTTAGACTATTATTTGTACCCTCGCCTTTATCTTGAGATATTCTGTAAGAGGGATAGGAATTATATTGTCTAATGCTTGTAATATTATATATATATATATATATATATATATAATATATATATATATATATATCTGTGTGTGTGTGTGTGTGTGTGTGTGTGTGTGTGTGTGTGTGTGTGTGTGTGTGTGTGTGTGTGTATATGGATGTACTCTTTATGAACTTTTGTAAGTTGTATGATATTCTGTGAATGTACGTCATCGAACGAAAGTATTTTTGGGAGCGGTTTCACGGTTTAAGTTTTAAACAGGCTCATATTTTAGTATTAAATAATATAAAAGTCGTCGTAATATCCGAGCTATCAGAGTTGCGCAGCCAGAAGCGTAAGCTTTGGTAGTTAGGGTGTTACAATTTTCTAATCACTTTGGTTAATAATTAATTTATTCGCTAACTATTTATTATTTTCTCAGGGTTTACAAAACTACTCTAAGGTGACAAATATTTTAAAATAGGAGTGTAAGTTCCGTTGAGTATAAAAAAAATATATTTTGAAATAGAGGTGTATATTCAAACTCTAAAATGATATATAAATTATGTTGAACAAGAATATCAACATAAAAAGATTATTTATAAATAGGAAAAACACGCTAAACTAAGATAAAGAAAAGCTAACTGAGGAGCACTGAACCAAATATATACAGAACGCAAATGAATATGGCTAATATTTTTAACGTAAAAAAGAAAAAAAAATAGTATTAACTCAGAAATACATATTGGTCAATAGTCTATAATAAATAAAAAGTGCGTCTAAAGCTCAATTAAAATAGTTTTATTAATTATTAATTTATTATAAATAGATATAGCATAAATGTATTCTTTTTTTTAAAAGATATTAATACTTTATTAATTGAATAAAGTAGAAACATAGGATTTTTTAAATAAATAAAATAAATATTTAAATTACGAATATACGTTAATTTGAGGATATTTACCAATTTTCATAAAGTGTCTTATCTCGTTTATACTGTAGACGAGATAAGTTTAACTATTTGTAAATGAGATAAAACATGAACATGTGACAATGTATCACGTTTACAAACGCGATACGTGAGAAATAGTTGTTTAGTCATGTAAATGAGATATGACAAAACTTATCTCTTTTATAGTGTAAACGAGATACGTGCGAGTAAAAAATGTTTATACAGTAAACAAGATAGAATAGGACAAAAATAACTCCTTATAAAAGGATTAGGAAACCGCTGGTATTCCTAAAAAATATCTCAATTCTTCTTTTTCTACTATTTTTCTTCGAAAAATTTAGCAAAAATATCTAGTGACAGTGGTTTCTTTGTTGTGATGGTGTATCCCAACTGTCAGATGAGAAACAATGACAGCAGGGTTATATTTGAGTATGAGAATCCTGCATTGTTCTGAACTCGAAGAGCAAATTCGTTGTTCGAGTTAAAGAGTATGATATTAACGCACGTCGGCGGTGGTAAGAGAAAAGAGGTTGGTAGAGTTGGGTATATGATGCTAGCACCGATGGGGAATGGTGTATTTTGGTTTCGTCTATTCTGGCTCGATGGCAATGAGCAAGCATGTGCGCCTTGTTTGACGTGCACGGCAGACTTATAGTTGAACAAGTGATGGAGCTTTCTGCGTAAGTTCGTGATGGTGGTGGTGGTGGTGCTGGCGGCTCGAATTTTGTACCGGATGACCCTCCGCTCACACCACGACCGTTGCACTGTGCTAGTCCAGTGCAGGACATGGATGTTGAGGATGGAGAATCCGACGAAGAGTACATTGCCGATAGCCACGAAAGTGGTTCCTCTAACGACGACGACGATAATGAGTTCATACCTGAGACTCCTGTTGATGGATCAGTTCAATACCTTTTGCCTATTCCGCGTCCAATTCCAGAGTTATCATCTGTACCCAGCTACTACCATGCATTAGATTTGGATGCAATGCACGAGGAAACTTCGTTTTAGAATATGGGGGCCGACGATTACAACACCGATGGTGGTGTGGAGTTTCAGGTTGGTCATAGATTCAGAAGCAAAGAGGCAGTGCTGCAAGGCGTGATGAATTACAGCATCCAGAGAAGTGCCGAGTATCGAATAGTCGAGTCGGATCAATTCAAGTATCACATACATTGCCGGCAATTTACAGATGGTTGTCCTTGGAGTCTCCGTGTCGCCCTCCGACAGAATTTCATATATTGGTGAGTGTTATTATATTTTAATTCATTGTCTTCTTCATCGTTCTTATTTTGTTTAGATTTTAATTCGACTGTATTTAAAATGGTTAGGAAGGTGTGTGAATTCGGTGGACCACACACGTGTCTGGCCCCACCATGTCACAAGATCACCGACAGTTGGATGGCAATCTCATATGCAAAATCATCCTGCCACTCATACAGTCCAATCCATCAGTGACCATTCCTGTTCTACAGAGAACAGTGAGATAAAGCTATCACTTCAAGCCGTCATACTAGAAGGTTTGGATGGCAAAACAAAAGGCAATTGCCTAGATATATGGTGATTGGGAGGAGTTGTACAATGAGGTGCCGCGATTGCTCCAAGCGTTGCATAGTTGTCTCCCTAACACGGTATGTGAAAAAATTTAAATAACTAATCAAATCAAAGTAATTACTTATCTAACTTTGACTATGAGTAAATTATACACCTAACTCATGTTACTAACTTGCCAAATAACCTAAATTGTGTTACCTCAATATCATCCAGCCTACTCATTTGTTAAAACACTAACTCTATAAAAGTTCTCGAAATAAAATCGCATAGACTTATTAATTTAAACAATAAAGATAACACTAACCTCAAAGTCGATGGCTCCCGCAATGTGCTAACTAGCGTTGAGGCAGTTGATGTCAAGGTCCCGTGCATCCGTGCATGCCATAATGTCCGAGGAACTAATAAATATCAAGAAAACAGTGCAAGAAAGAGAGAAATGAGAGAAATGTGAGAGAAATATGGAGTCTGAAACACTGTGAACGACTTCCATTTATAGTCGCTCTCTGGACTTATCTCATTTACAGTGTAAATGAGATAAGGTTCATATCATATCACGTTTGTAAACGTGATACATTGCCATGTGTTCGTGCCTTATCTCGTTTACACTGTAAAGGAGATAAGGCACTTGATGAAAATCTGTAAATACCCTCAAATTAATGTATATTCCTAATAAAAATATTTATTTTAAAAAAATTTAGAAACATATGTTCACATTAGACAGATTGAAAAAAAAATTGAGGGACTCCCAAGAGACTTATCAATAGATGAAAGAAATAGAGATAACAAAAAGAGAAAAGCAACATTAGATGCAAAAAACTCATGATGGAAAACGGCAAGACATCCTTATCAATTCTTGATGTAGCTCTCTTAAATGCTAGAGTGCTAAAAAATCTAGCTATTTCTCTCCTTTCACACGGACTAGAGAAGAAATTGTGAAGAATTGGGTCTTCACATCTGCATTCGATCGCGTTAGAAGATTTTTAGTTACCTCCAACCATCATGAGCTAAACTCTGTTAGCTAGATCTAGACCAGGTAAGCACCAATTCAACTCAACTTGCCTACCAGGGGCGGAGGTACATACTATTAAAGGGGGGCAATGCCCCCCCCCTAAATTTTAATTTTCATTAAAAAAAAAGTCTAGCCCCCTCCTGTTTTTATTTCCCAACCCCCTCCCTTTTTTTTTGTATTACTTTCCAAGCCCCCCTTAATTCATACAAAAAAAAAATAGCCCAATAGCCCATTTCCCAATTCCCACCTTTTTTTTATTTGCTAGCAGCCCAGCCCCCTTCCTAATAGTCCATTTCCCAATTCCCAATTCCCACCCTTTTTTTTATTTGCCAGCCACCCAGCCCCCTTCCTCTTTGTTCGCATATTTTTCCAATCCCTCTTTTTGTTCCTACACTTTTCACTTTCACTTTGTAGGTAACAATTTTTTACTTTTCTTATTCTTCTTTTTCTTTATCTCTTTAATCTTCTTATCTTTTACCTCTTTGACTCTTGTTTTTTTTTTTTGCAGATTAAGAAAAAAGATAGTAATTCAACAAGTGATTTTTCACCCCTGTTTCTCAAAAAAGGTTCTATTTTTATTCTTTTTTATTTTAAGAAAATTATTGAACTATTGACTTTTCTATTATTATTTTTCTGTTAGTCTTATCTAATTTTTTTATATTTTTTTATATATTTAGTTATTTACTTAATTTATTATTATTTGTTAATTAAGTTTTTGTTATTATATGTTAGTTTATATATTTAGTTTTTTATTAGTTAACTATTTAATTACAAAGTTATATTATTTATACAACAATATTAGTATTATTGTTCTGAATTTTAATATCTTATTTTGAATTAAAATATAAATTATATATTATATAAAGATCTAGATTGTAATTTACACTTTTTGCTAAATATATTTTTAATTATAGGAACTTATTTGGCCACTTGAATTATGAGTAAGTTCAAGACCATTGATACATTTTTTAAAAGAAAAGATCAAGAGAATGAAGATGCTTCTACTATTACTACTCCAATACAAGAGTTGAATAGTAGCTTTAATGAGCAAACAATAAAGCTTTTGACTTTGAGTTGTGCTTTGGATCCTAAAGACAATTTCAAATAATTTAATATTGAATAAATTAGCAAGTTAGCAGAGAAGTTTTATCCCCTTGACTTTCCTTCTAATGAGTTTAATATTTTGAAATCTCAGTTGCAACATTATCAGCATGATATACCAAATCATTTGAAAGGCATTGGTACACTTTTTGAATTATGCAAGAAGTTGCAAGAAACAGAAAAATTAAGAACTTATCACATGGTTGATAGATTAATACGTCTTGTTTTGACTCTACCAGTGTCTACCACAACAATAGAAAAAGCTTTTTTAGCAATGAAAATTGTTAAGACAAGACTCAAAAGCAAAATGGCTGATGAATTTCTTGCAGACAATTTGGTCATCTATATAGAAAAAGAATTAGCAGCTATTTTCGACACAAATTCAATTATAGATGATTTTGAAAATAGAAAAAAACGTCGAATAGCATTTTCATGATATAAAACTGTAAGTGGTAACTTTTATATATTATTGTCTTACTTTGATTGAGATTATATATTTATTTATTTTTATTTTATCAATAGAAATAGTAATATAAAATATTTTTAGTAAATTATTAAACACCGCCCCCCTTAAATAGTTAGTCTAGCTCCGCCCCTGGGTATTAGCATAGCCAATGTCAAGTTAGGTTAGACTTGAGTGTGAAAGGATTGTGTCAATCCTGTGAAATTGGTGTATGTAATACTTTAACTATAGTGAAAATTCCACCACTGTTGTCGTGGAGACTGGATGTAGGTTGCATAGTACAAGGCAACCAAACCAGGATACATGGTGGTGTTAGCTTTTCTCTTCTCTGCTCTGTTCTGTTTTCTGATATTCATGAGACAAAACGAAATTGTCTCATAAATTTCTGCTGCTGAGTTCAAACAGAATCAGAATTGCAAGTTCATTTAAAAAGAGGTTATTTCAGTAACAAAAAGAAAGGCATAGATTCAACCCCCCTTCTCTAAGTCTTCTACAACCTTCAGATATGTTGCTATAAAATAATAAAAACTTAATTTACAATAAATTTTCTCTCTTTCTTTTTAAAATAATTAAATATTTTTATATATTTTTTAATTTAATTTTAATATATTGTCAAATTAAAGATTTTATGAATCCATTCAATTATGTATTATAATGTAAAAAAAATAACTTTTACATTCATCATATAAATATTTATCTAAAAGAATAAATGTGATGAAATGACTATGTAAAAAATATACATATTTTAATATATCAAAATTAACTTTCATATTTGTAAACAATTGTTCTACTATTCATTACAATTTTAAAATATTAATTACCACCCATTCAATTAAAAAATTTATTTGTTACAATATTTATGACATAAAACACTGTTTCACCCAAAATAGTTGTTACAAGCAAACTTATTTCAGAGTTAAGATTAAAAAAATATTATATAATTTTAAAATAAAATTATTAATTAAAAATAGATATTATTTTTTTATCTCAACTAATTTTTTAAGACAAAAAATACTAGTAGTTTTACTTATATTTAGAAAACTAATATTTAGTTTGATAATTAATTAATTTATTAATTTCAAAACTTATATTATCACTATTCATTAATTTTTATTGAGTTAATTTATTTAATTAATTTTAATTTTGATATTAAATCAAATTTAACAAAATAAATATTGTTACATGTTAAATTAATAAAAAAATTTATTATAAATCTCAAAATAAAATTTTATAATTTTTATGGAGGTAAAAATATAATTATACTGGGGACAATAATATATATTTGTATAAAACTATTACTTTTTTTTTTCAAAACTTAGTGAGGGCAAGTGTCCTCCTCCTTTGAACCTCAATCCGTCCCTGATAACACACGTCTAAATACAAGTCTATTTACATACATTCTTCATGTGCTGAAAATATTCAATTTCATCATTGTGGCATAACCTTTTGTTTTATTGTTAAAAAATACTATTGCTTATCAGTAAAGGAACCAAGGTGTTCTTAGCAACGATAATGATGATGATGAGAGTTAAGGCCATGATTGATCATGACCAACTCTGATATCATGTAAAGGTATTGAAAGAGATTAAAACCAAAGAGAAAGTTAATAGAATGAACTTAGAATATGAAATTGAATTGATAGTGAAATGAATTAGTTTACACTTGAAGCTACCTCACTTATCTACACACTAAGAATGAAGGATAACACATCAATAGCTAACACTCAATTGATCCTATAACAGATTCTCACTTCATCTAACTAACTCTGTAATGTTAACTAACTCTATTGCATATCACACATGTCACCACTCATCACTGTCTTCTCCATTAACGTTTCCCCCTTTTCTTTGGCCAAAGCTGCCAGTAAGCACGCTGACACATGTGCACGTACATATATATATTGCATTTTTCATTTCTTCTCCTTTTATTTTTTATTCTTCTTCATTTCATGTTCAAACCTTAGCTTTATGACTTTTCGTGCTTTCACAAGTTTTAGGCGTATTGGAAAAAGTTGTTGATCATGTACTTGCTTGCTCAACTATTCTCTCTATGTTATTATTTTTTTCATAAGCTTTCTCCTTCCAAATATTTGAAACTTCTTCAAAAGTCAACCCTTTTGTCTTTGGCATGCAGAAAATCACAAAAAACTATTGCAACACAAGCAACAGCCAAAAGAATCATAAAACTCACCAAGCCCAATCGCATCCACAAAAGAAAGGAAGTAAATAGACATGATGACAATTGTTGCAGACATGCCACCACATATTCCTCTAAACTCTTCAAGGTACATCTCAGCGTTTACAGCCCAAGGAACAAGACCAATTCCAGGTGCAAAGAATATAATATACAAAGCCAAACACGCAACAGCAAGCCATCCATAAACTAAACTCGGGTTGCCATGTCCTCTAACATGACATGAAGCAGAGAGTAGGATTAAATTAGTACATTTTAAATTCAATTCATACCTTCTTTTTCAAGAAATCATTGCACATATTTTAACTAACTAGTTTTCTCTCAACCCCACACTCTAGTAGTAGACACTCTCTTGACACATATTTATGTAGAAATTTTATTTGGTTATTAAAGAATTTGTATAATTGTATCTGATTTGTCTAAAAAGTGAGAGATGAAGAGGTGGATCTCATCTTTTATATTTGTGTCATGTAATTAAAAAATTAGTCATAGTAGAAGAGATCATTTATTTATTTATTCTAACATTGATTTTCAACTATCCTTGTACAATATGACATCATATATATATATATATATATATATATATATATCAGTGGTGTTAAACAATTTTAGTATCATAAATATATAAACTTAATATTTTTAATTTAGAGATTGATTACAAAAATATGGAAGATAATTTATAAAAATATAATTTTTCATTTTTTATATATAGCAAGGTTGATATATATAAATATATAGTATTTAAAGTAACACATTTTTATATTTTTGCAATATAATATTTTTTTCAAATTAAAAATATTTATTAATATTAAAAATATTATTTTAATTTTAACACCATTTTTTAAATATTGTTAACATTGTATAACTATCGTAGCCTTCGTTCTTAATAAAGTAGTTTTACATATGTGTACAGTAACATAATACGACGTTAGTAAAAATACTTACTTTTTACATTGAGGGTGTGAATAGTTATCCAAATTAACATATTTGATTTTATGACTATATAAAATTAAATGTTATATAATATCAGTACATCAAAATTAAACTATTTATTTTATATCTTTGTAAAATTTATCAATCAAATATTTTTGGATAAGATTTGAGTTCATTCTAATGTAATAAAATGACATTTTTTGTCCATAATAAATTAATCAAATCATAATGACTGTACATGGTCGAAAATAGCCAAGTATATACTGGGAGGAACTAGAAACAAGATCAAGAACTACTTGAGGACTAGGATCTAGAAGCACATTAAGCAAGTTGATGAACACTGTGTTGCCAAGTTGAGAGTATGAAAACTAGAAAGAAAGCTAAGAGAATGAACTAAATATTAAATTGAATTGATGTTGGAAGAATGTATTAATTTACATATGAAGCTTCCTCACTTATTTACACACTAAGAGTGAAAGATAGAGAAACACATCAATAACTAACACTCAACTGATCCTATAACAGATTCTCACTTCATCTAACTAACTCTGTAATGCAAACTAACTCTACATTGCTTGTCACACACGTCACTAGAGTCTTCTCCCTTAACACCCCCTCCGAAATCTCTCTCACTCTCTCAACATGTCTCAAGATTTGGAAGTGAGAAAAGGGCCATGGACCATGGAAGAAGACATGATCCTGATCAACTATATAGCCAATCATAGGGATGGTGTTTTGAACTCTTTGGCCAAAGCTACCAGTAAGGACACAGACACATGCGCATGCACATATATATTGCATCTTTCATTTCTTCTCCTTTTATTTTTTGTTCTTCTTCATTTCATGTTCAAACCGTAACTTTATGACTTTTCGTGCTTTCACAAGTCTTAAACGTATTGGAAAAAGTTGCTGATCATGTACTTGCTTGCTCAACCATGCTCTCTATGTTTTTATCTTTTCCATAGGCTTTCTCCTTCCAAATATTTGAAACTTCTTCAAAAGTCAATCCTTTTGTCTCTGGCATATAGAAAATCACAAAAACTATTGCAACACAAGCAACAGCCAAAAGAAGCATAAAACTCTCACCAAGCCCAATAGCATCCACAAAAGAAAGGAAGCTAATAGACATGATGACACTACCAACCCAATTAATTGTTGCAGACATGCCACCACATATTCCTCTAAACTCTTCAGGGTATATCTCTGTGTTCACAGCCCAAGGAACAGGACCCATTCCAGGTGCAAAGAATATAATATACAAAGCCAAACCCGCAACAGCAAGCCATCCATAAACTAAACTCGGGTTGCCATGTCCTCTAACATAACATGAAGCAGAGAGTAGGATTAACGATCCAACCACACCTATTAAGCTACTAAGTGTAAGCTTCTTTCGCCCTACAATGTCAATAAGGTAAATTCCAATAATTGTGCCACCGGCATTAATTGCAGAAACAATGAGGGATAAGAACAAAGCCGATTCGTTTGATTTGAAGCCAGCCAATTGAATGATTGTTGGGCTATAGTACATTATAACACTAATACCGGTAAGTTGTTGGAATGCTTGAAGTCCAGCGCCACATATGAACGCAACTCTGATTTCTTTCAACTTAAATACATCACTGTATTTAACTTTGACCTTATCCTTTTGTTCTTGCTCCATGTGAGCTTCAAGAATATCTATTTCGTCCTCCAATCGAGGAGATGGGTATATCCTAGAAAGAACATTGGTGGCCTCCTCCTTCCTATTCTGCAAGTTAAAAGTAACTAAGCTTTTAATTATTGTACAAAAAAAATCAATATAAGGATTTATTTTACCCAAATTTTATAGGTGACTAATGACATAAAGTTGTCTTCATATGAAAATAATAGTTGATAATCATTTGATGATAATTTATTTAAGAAAAAAAGTACAGGAAACTAATTTTTAGTTAGCTAACATTAGTCAACTTTAGATTTTATATTTATAATTTAAGTTTTAGGATCTAGAATTTAAGATAAACAAAATAACAAAATTGGCTGATGTTAGTTTAAAAAAAATTGGTTTCCAACATTAACTTTAGTTCAACATATCAAATTATCTAATAGTTATTACCTATATTTTTTGCATAAAGAGAACTTCACATAAATGATCATTGATCTTATATCATCATTTACCTTCAAATATAGCCATCTGGGGGACTCAGGAAGAAAGACCATAAGAACCAACTGAATAACAGCTGGTGTACCTGCAATTCCAAGCATCCAACGCCATGTTCCAGGAACCTGCACACATAATTTTGCTCTTAGAAAATCAAGATGGATGAAGACAAAATTATTACTATTGGTATTGTTAGCTAAAGAGTTGGGTATGCTTACTCTAGTCAAACCATAATTGATGACAAAGGAAAGAAATTGGCCAGTTGTGATCATAAGACAATTGACACTAACTAATCCACCTCTTATTTCAGACGGTGATACTTCTGCAATATACATAGGAGCAGTAATAGAGGCGAAACCTACACCTAGGCCAACAAAAAACCGGCCAACTATGATAAGAGTGGGATTTGGTGCGACGGTGATCAAGAGTGATCCTACTGCGAAACAAATATCTGCCACAATAGTGGCAGCCTTACGCCCTAAAGAATCATTAATGTAACCACCAATGGCGGCGCCGAAAATTGCACCAATTAAGGCCATGGCAACTATTAGTTCCTGCAAACATAACAAAATGAGAACATATAATTGCTGCAAAATGGCACTCTACTCTAGTCCTACTGTGTCATAGTCATAGTTACGTGAATTCACAATTTATCTTTGTTGTCGAATGCTATATATATATATATATATATATAGCATATTCTCCTACCAATTCTCCTACCAATATATCTTTGATGTATTGCGTACCACCTACCAATTCTCCTACCAGAACATATTGCGTTTCATATAACTATATGGTCACAAGTACAAGCTACCAAATTAAAAGAAAATGAACAAAAAGACACTCTCTCTTTTACCTGAAGAAAACTACTGTTCTTTACAACTTCAAAATCATCTTTTATGTACAAGAGAGCGCCAGATATCACACCTACAAATGAAAACAAAATATATGCTATTTCATTTCTTTCTATTTTTTCTTAATTAATGAAATGGTAGACAATACGCATATATGTATACTGTACCAGTATCATAACCAAATAGAAGGCCACCAATACCAGCTGCAAAAGTAACACCAATAATGTAAAAATTTTGGGAAAATGATATTCTGCGCTCTGGATGTTTCTCCAAATAATCAGAGCTTCCTGCTTTAATCGACACGCACATATCAGCCACCATTGTTGCTAGCTTGCTTTTATCAACTAGTTGTAAATTGCATGTTAATGCGTGAGATCTAACATAGTTTTATAGATAATAAAGTTGTTAAATTTAAAAATTTTGTTGGATTTCTTGTTCCCTTAAAAGTCGATGGGCATATATATGATAACAACATTTGTTTTTTTTTATGAAGGATCAGTTTCATGTTGATGTGAACTTGCAACTAGATTACTCTCCCTTCTTTTTATTTCCTTTCCTACTTTCCGTTATTACTCTGTCACAACGAATATGTACTCAAATACCTACATATGTTAACATGATTGCTGTCATTTTGGATCCTTATATTAACTATCTTAATTTAGATTATTTTAATTCTTATGTATTGATACCATTTAATAATTTTCTATTTTTGTCTAATCAAATATATTTATAGTATTCATGAGCCTTTCAAGCTATAATCGGTGGTTATCTGAAATTTATATTGCTGATGTATTGATATGTTAGTTGGATGTCTATAAAAATCTGATTCACAGTGATATTTATTATATAAATTAAATCCAAATAATTAATACATGTGAATCATAAAAATTATTTGCATATATTTTCTTGCGAGAAATGTTAAAGATAATTTTTATTAATATTAGTTAATACTGTTAGCTAACATTTTATTTTTATATTGTTAGGAGTTAATTTTAGTATTTAAAATTTAAAATTTAGTACTTAAACTTTAAAATATTTACTAATATTAATTAAAAATAATAAATTTTATTAGTTATGGAATATTATTTTTTTGTTATACTAAGTTGAGTTGTGAGTATATTTCTTTGGTGGCTTTTTATAGTTGGTGAAAATTCCGTTATGTAATGTGATAGGCACTTATTACCTTCTTATTCAATGGTCAACAAATAGTATCTTCTAGTAAAAGAGATAAGCCGTGGATAATCACTTAAATAAAGATTAACTTAACTAACAACAACTCTATTTGTCATCTTTTTTTTTGAAAGTAAGAGCTCAACACAGTACAGTGGAGCAAACAGAGCTAGACAAGCAGCACACGCCTACTTAAATAACTAAATCAAACACATAAACTCCCCATGTCATCTTCGGCATAGCCATCAACAACAAAAGGGATCAACACCACTCCACTCATTAACGCTTCTCACGGTCATGTTAATGACTTCTTCAACACCTCTGCTTTGATTCTGGAAAATCTTGTTATTCCTTTCCATCCATATATTCCTAATGATCGCACAAAAGCACCTCAGCCGCTGCTTACGATCCTCCTTACTCCTTGATTCCTCTGTCCAACTGAGAAAGTGCTCTTTCATCGAACCCGGATAAGACCATTGACAACCGAATCCTGATATCCAAGCACTCCACACCTACCACGTAAATGCACAGCCTAGAAACAAGTGATATACATGTTCCAATTCATTATTACATAGCACGCATATAGTATCTTCCTGTCTGATAATTCCAAACCAGCTCAGCCTTTCCTTAGTGTTCACCCTGCCTATTAAAACAAACCAAGCAAAAAGCTCCACTCTTGGTGGAACCAAACCTTTCCAAATGGTCCTTGTGAAGCTGTAGCTGGTTACCACCTCTGGGAGTGCTTCAACCTGCATCACCTGCACAAATGAGTTAGTTGAAAAAATACCTTGCCTATTATATTTCCAAACCACTCGATCCTCTCTGTTATTTACTAATTTCACCGGTCTCAAAACCTCATGTAATTGACTTAGAAGCTCCAATTCCCACTAAAAAAGCTCGTGCCTCCATTGGAAATTCCAATTCCACACTATCCCATCCCAAAACCCACAGTCCCCAATAACGGATCCACATTGGTTTGAAACAGAGAAAAGCCTCAGGAACCGGTCTTTCAGAGATCCACATAGTAGCCATACATCCTCCCAAAACCGAGTCCGTCGCCCATCACCAATCTCCATGGACAAACTTGTAACCATCTTATCCCTTATACGTTCATTCATGATGTGCAACTGGCATATATCCTTCCATGGGCCTCCTCTTATAGGTAGTGCTTGAGTTGATAGTAGCTCATTGGGATTCAGATTATTACATGAACATACAATTTTCTTCTACAACGGGCACTCTTCCTTTGCAAACCGCCACCACCACTTAAACAACAATGCTGAGTTCCAAATTGTTGCATCGCTAACTACCAAGCCACCTAGTTTCTTTGGAGCCTGTACCATTTCCCATCTAACTAATGCCATACCATTCCGACCATCTTTCTTACTCCACATGAATCTTCTCTGCAGTGAAATCAACTTTTCAGCAACAGCTTTTGGCATCTTAAATAGACTCAAATAGTACAATGGCAAACTGTTCAATACTGATTTGATAAGCACCAACTTCCCAACTTTGTTTAATACCTTAGCTTTCCACAAGCTTAGTTTCTCCTCCACTTTGTCCAAAATAGGCTTCCAAGTCTTCACCAACCTCGGGTTTACTCCTAAGGATATCCCAAGGTATTTAACTGGGAGAGTGTCCCCCTTACAACCCAAAAGGTTACACATACGCTGTATCCACTGCTCTTCACAATTAATCGGAATCAAACTTGACTTATCAAAATTAATACAGAGGCCTGACATCAACTCAAAACATCACAGAAGTCGCTTATAATTCTTAATAGTCTCCTCTTCTGGTGGGCAGAACAGAATAGTATCATAAGCAAACTGAAGGTGCGACAATTCTATGCTATCCCTACCCACCAACAACGGTAATATACGTCCATTCCTGATCGCCTCTCCAACCATTCAATGTAGCACATCCATAACCAGTACAAATAAGAAGGGAGAAAGCGGGTCACCTTGTCTCAAACCTCTTTCCATTTTGAAAGGCTTAGATGGTGACCCATTTATCAATACTGACATAGATGCAGTGACCACACACTCCATAACCCATGCTCTCCATTTATGCCCGAAGCCCATCTTTTGTAATACCAAGTCCACAAAGCTCCATTTGACTCTGTCATATGCTTTCTGAAAATCTAGCTTGATTATTGCTGCTTCCTTTTTTCTCTGTTTAAGCCAGTTTACTGTTTCACATGCAATAAGTGCCCCATCGTGTATTTTCCTTCCTTTGACGAACGCACTCTGAGTCTCACCTATTAACCCTGGCATCACTGATCTCATCCTCTTGACTAGCACCTTTGAGATGATTTTGTAGACGCACCCCACCATACTAATAGGTCTCAAGTCTTTGATCTCCTTTGCACCAACAAACTTTGGAGCCAATGCCATCCAAGCAATATTGCTATCAGTTGGTAACCTGGAAGAATTAAAGAACCCCATCACTGCTGTCATAAATTCAGGTCCAATCTTATCCCAGCATCTCTTAATAAAGTTCATGTTGTACCCATCACAGCCTGGCACATTAGAGGACTCGCAGTCCCACACAGCCTCTCTGATCTCCTCAGCCGACGGCATCCTCTCTAAGGTCACAGCATTTTCCTCATCTATCTTTCTCACCAGACCATCTCTAAAGCCCATCATTGGAGTAGCTTCCTGATGATATAATTCCTTGTAAAACTCTCTGATGGCTATCTTGATTCTCGCTTGATTTCTAACCGTTCTACCGTTTATCACCAGTGTATCAATCTTATTGTTCCATCTTCTTACTGAAGCCATATTGTGAAAGTATCTTGTATTTTTGTCCATCTCCTTCGCGTGCCGAGATCGAGACATCTGTTTCCAATGCATTTCCTTCCTTACATACCATCTCTCACAACAAGTAACTAGCACCTTTCTTCTAGCCTCCATCGTGGTATCATATACTCCATTGCTAACTATATCATCAACTCTCTTGATTTCTTCCTCAAACTTTGTGATCTTACTATCCATCTCCCCAAAATTAGCTTTGTGTCATCTTGATAAACCACTATTTTATGGTTTATCTTGTGCTAATTTGAGTGGTTTTTATCAATTCTTTGCTCACTTATTCATATAATTTGCATGTTTTACATTTTCCTTCCTAATTCTGTGCTTTGATTAAAAACATGCTTCTTTGGCCTTAAAATTGCTAATTATTAATCCTCTCTTATTACCATTCGATGTCGTGATATGTGTGTTAAGTTTTTTCAGGGTTTATAGGGCAGGAATGACTTAGAGAACAGAAAGAAAGCATGCAAAAGTGGAAGGAATACAAGAAATTGAAGGAATTGCTAAGCTGTCTAGCCTGACCTCTTCGTACTAAATCTATCATAACTTGAGCTACAGAGGTCCAAATGAGGTGGTTCCAGTTGCGTTGGAAAGAAAACACCCGGGGCTTCGAAATGATATATAATTTGCCATGGTTGCTCAGCAGATAAGCAGCACGCACGCGTGCATCTGCGAAAATTCAGCGTATCAGAATTCGCCCCCAGCGATGTCTGGGCTGTTTTTGACCCAGTTTTCGGCTCAAAAAACATAGATTAGAGGCTGCAGAGTGGGGGAATCATTCATTCATTCACATAACTTTTATTCACATAATTTTAGGTTTTAGAATTAGTTTCTAGAGAGAGAGAGGCTCTCTCCTCTCTCTAGGTTTTAGGATTCTTAGCTTTAATTCTTCTCAATTTTAGATTTCTATTTTACTTTAATTTAGTTTTCTTCTACTCTTATTGGCTCTAGCACTTTAGTTATCTATTTTTCTTGTTGATTTCTTTATGTTGCTATTTTAGTTTATGGATTCTCATGTTAGATTTGATTCTCTATTTAATGCAATTTGAGGTATTTTATATTTATGATTGCTTTCTTCAATTTATGTTATTGATACTTTCAATTGGTTGTTTAGGTTTTATTATCTCTTATTAATTTCTATGTCTTTATGTTATTCCTTCCAAGTGTTTGATAAAATACTTGGTTGGGCTTTAGAGTAGATTTCTCTCCTTTTGGCTTTGGTTGAGTAATTGGAGACTCTTGAGTTATCAAACTCCTTTGTTGATTGATAATTGAAAGTTGCTAGTTGATTTGGATCCCTGTAAAGCTAGTCTTTCCTTTGGAGTTGACTAGGACTTGAGGAATCAAATTGATTCATCCACTTGACCTTCCTTTATAGTTAGAGGTTAACTAAGTGGTAGCAATGGACAATTCTCATCACAATTGATAAGGATAACTAGGATAGGATGTCTAATTTTCATACCTTGCCAAGAGTTTTCTTAGTTATTAATTTAATTTCTTGCAATTTACGTTTCTTGTTCCTTATTTCAAAAATCCAAAAAGATACTTTTCGATAACCAATTATAAGTACACTTCCCTGCAATTCCTTGAGAGACGACCCGAGGTTTAAATACTTCGGTTTAATTTTTTTGGGTTTGTTTTAGTGACAACCAAATTTTTGTATGAAAGAATTATTGTTGGTTTAGAAACTATACTTGCAACGGAAATTTATTGTGAATTCTTTACTAGCAAAAATCCGTTCATCACATCTCCCTAGCGGTATTGTCAGTGCGTTCAACTTATCTGTGAACTGTATCTCCCCCAAACCTCTCCATTCCTCTTTAACCATACTGAGAAATCCATCATGTGTAAACCACGAATCTAGACTGCAGAACGGCCTTGGACCTCCCCTCAGCTTTTTGTCCTCTAGTATTATGGGGCAATGATCTGACAATCCTCTTGGCCCCCCTCATAACCGAGTTTCTGGAAACGCTTCTAGCCACTCCACATTAACCAGAGCTCTATCTATATGACTGCAAGAGCGATGATGAGCGGATAATTTATACGCTTTTTGGTTTTGTTTTTACATAGTTTTCAGTATGATTTAGTTAGTTTTTAGTATATTTTTATTAGTTTTTAAATAAAAATCACATTTCTGGACTTTAATATGAGTTTGTGTGTTTTTCTATGATTTTAGGTAATTTCTGGCTGAAATTGAGGGACTTGAGCAAAAATCAGATTCAGAGGTTGAAGAAGGACTGCAGATGCTGTTGGATTCTAACCTCCCTGCACTCAAAGTGGATTTTCTGGAGCTACATGAGTCCAAATGGCGCACTGTCAATTGCGTTGGAAAGTAGACATCCAGGGCTTTCTAGCAATATATAATAGTCCATGCTTTGTCCGAGTTTAGATGACGCAAACTGGCATTCAACGCCAGCTCTCTGCCCTATTCTGGAGTTAAACGCCAGAAACAGGTTGCAAAGCAGAGTTAAGCGCCAGAAACAGGTTACAAACTGGTGTTTAACTCCAAGAAAGACCTCTACACGTGAAAGCTTCAATGCCTGTTTTTTGGTTTTTGAGCCTTATGTTTTATTTATGTTTGTGTCTTTACTGTATGATCATTAGTGTTTAAATGTCTATGTCATAAAGCTATGAATGTCCTATGAATCCATCACCTCTTTTAAATGAAAATTGTTTTAATTAAAAAAGAACAAGAAGTACATGGTTTCAAATTCATCCTTGAAACTAGTTTAATTATTTTGATGTGGTGACAATACTTTTTGTTTTCTGAATGAATGCTTGAACAGTGTATATGTCTTTTGATATTGTGGTTTATGAATGTTAAATATGTTGGCTCTTGAAAGAATGATGAAAAAGGAGAAATGTTATTGATAATCTGAAAAATCATAAAATTGATTCTTGAAGTAAGAAAAAGCAATGAATACAAAAGCTTGCGAAAAAAAAAGAGAAAAGAAAAATGGCGAAAAAAAAAGAGAGAAAAAAAAAAGAAAAAGCAAGCCGAAAAAGCCAAAAGCTCTTTAAACCAAAAGGCAAGAGCAAAAAGCCAATAGCCCTTAAAACCAAAAGGCAAGGGTAAAAAGGATCCAAGGCTTTGAGTATCAGTGGATAGGAGGGCCCAAAGGAATAAAATCCTGGCCTAAGTGGCTAAACCAAGCTGTCCCTAACCATGTGCTTGTGGCGTGAAGGTGTCAAATGAAAACTTGAGACTGAGCAGTTAAAGTCGAGGTCCAAAGCAAAAAAAAGGAGTGTGCTTAAGAACCCTGGACACCTCTAATTGGGGACTCTAGCAAAGCTGAGTCACAATCTGAAATGGTTAACCCAGTTATGTGTCTGTGGCATTTATGTATCCGGTGGTAATACTGGAAAACAAAGTGCTTAGGGCCACGGCCAAGACTCATAAAGTAGCTGTGTTCAAGAATCAACATACTAAACTAGGAAAATCAATAACATTATCTGAATTCTAAGTTCCTATAGATGCCAATCATTCTGAACTTCAAGGGATAAAGTGAGATGCCAAAACTATTCAAGAGGCAAAAAGCTAATAGTCCCGCTCATCTGATTGGAGCTAAGTTTCATTGATATTTTGGGATTTATAGTATATTCTCTTCTTTTATCCTATTTTATTTTCAGTTGCTTAGGGACAAGCAACAATTTAAGTTTGGTGTTGTGATGAGAGGATAATTTATACGCTTTTTGGCATTATTTTTACATAGTTTTCAGTATGATTTAGTTAGTTTTTAGTATATTTTTATTAGTTTTTAAATAAAAATCACATTTCTAGACTTTAATATGAGTTTGTGTATTTTTCTGTGATTTCAGGTAATTTCTGGCTGAAATTGAGGGACTTGAGCAAAAATCAGATTCAGAGGTTGAAGAAGGAATGCAGATGCTGTTGGATTCTGACCTCCCTGCACTCAAAGTGGATTTTCTGGCGCTACATGAGTCCAAATGGCACGCTCTCAATTGCATTGGAAACTAGACATCCAGGGCTTTCCAGAAATATATAATAGTCCATACTTTGTCTGAGTTTAGACGATGCAAATTGGCGTTCAACGCCAGCTCTCTGCCCTATTTTGGAATTAAACGCCAGAAACAGGTTGCAAAGCAGAGTTAAACGCCAGAAACAGGTTGCAAAGCAGAGTTAAACGCCAGAAACAGGTTACAAACTGGCGTTTAACTCCAAGAAAGACCTCTACACGTGAAAGCTTCAATGCTCAGTCCAAGCACATACCAAGTGGGCCCGGAAGTGAATTTCTGCATCATTTACTCATTTCTGTAACCCTAGTAACTAGTTTAGTATAAATAGAACTTTTTACTATTATGTTACTGTCGGATCTTTTGATCATGTTTTTATGATTGAACCCTCTTTGGGAGGCTGGCCATTCGGCTATGCCTAGACCTTGTTCTCATGTATTTTCAACGGTAGAGTTTCTACACACCATAGATTATGGTGTGGAGCTCTACTGTTCCTCATGAATTAATGCAAAGTACTATTGTTTTTCTATTCAACCCAAGCCTATTTCTTCTCTAAGATATTCATTTGCATCCAAGAACATGATGAATGTGATAATTATGTGACGCTCATCATCATTCTCACTTATGAACGCGTGCCTGACAAACACTTCCGTTCTACATGCAAATAGGCTTGAATGTGTATCTCTTAGCCTCCTGATCGTGAGATCAGAGTCTTCGTGGTATAGGCTAGAACTATTGACGGCCATTCTTGAGGTCCGGAAAGTCTAAACCTTGTCTGTGGTATTCCGAGTAGGATCCGGGAAGGGATGGCTGTGACGAGTTTCAAACTCGCTAGTGTTGGGCGTAGTGACAGACGCAAAAGGATTACTGAATCTTATTCCAGTATGATCGAGAACCGACAGATGAATAGCCGTACGGTGACAGCGCATCTTGGACCATTTTCACTAAGAGGATGGGAAGTAGCCATTGACAACGGTGATGCCCTACACAAAGCTTGCCATAGAAAGGAGTGGGAATGATTGGATGAAGACAGCAGGAAAGCAGAGGTTCAGGAGGAACGAAAGCATCTCTATACGCTTATCTGAAATTCTCACTAATGAATTACATAAGTATCTCTATCCTATTTTACGTTTTATTTATCTTTTAATTATTAAAACTCTATAACCAATTGAATCCGCCTGACTGAGATTTACAAGGTGACCATAGCTTGCTTCAAGCCGACAATCTCCGTGGGATCAACCCTTACTCACGTAAGGTTTATTACTTGGACGACCTAGTGCACTTGCTGGTTAGTTGTGCGAAGTTGTGACAAAGTGTGTGAATTACATTCCGAGCACCAAGTTTTTGGTGCCGTTGTTAAGGATCACAATTTCTTGCACCAAGCGACCTCGAAACCATGTAAACTCGCGATCAGTGAGTGCCAAATCTACTAATTGCATATCTTGTATCCGGTTCCTGAATTCTTCCGCTGACCGGGGTACATTAGTTGCACCTTTTCTTTTCTCCACATGTACTATCTCATTAAAATCTCCCATAAAACAATAAGGGACCTGACATAACCCAGCTATATAGCTTAGCTCCTCCCAAACATGACACTTCTCATCTCTATTATAAGGACCATAGACCAATACAAAAGCACAATGGAAACTACTCTTTAAACATTACTCCTTCGACACACAGCCACCTCTCCCCCTTATAGCATTTATTCATTTTAAACACTGATTCATCCCATATTAACAGCAGCCCACCAGATACACCATCATAGCTTACATACTCCCAGCCTAAATCATCTCTCCCCCATATTCTGGCAACATCAAACTTTGTCACAACCTGTCTTTTAGTCTCAATCAGGCCTAACAGATTTAAACAATATTTTTTCTTTAAGTCCTTCACCATTCTCAACTTCCCGTCACCTCGTAAACCCCTAACATTCCATGCACTAAAATTCATTTAAAATTTTTTGTACACACCTATTTTTTTTTTGTTAGGGTCTGCACCGTCTCATCTTTTCCTTCTGCTTTGCCACTTTCCTTTTGCGAGCTATTTCTTCATTTTGTGCCTGAAGGATTGCCATAATGTCATCCTCTTCATTATACAATATAGCACCTGACTCTTTAGCCAGCTCCCAAGTCCTTCCATTTTCCAGCAACTGTTCCCACAATTCTGAGCTCTGACTATCACTGTCCTCTGCTTCATTAGTGACATCCTCGTTCCCAGGATGATTCCTTCCATAGCCATCATCTTCATGTTCAGCAGCCACCCTTCTACCGTCACAACCACTCCCCAATATTAATCCTCCCTCCGCAGCACCCCCCTTATATCCGCCACCTCCGTCGTCATCCACTCCCTGTTGCACCACCTCGCCATGACCTGCATGACCATCCATAGTTGCTGGTACCCCTATTCCGCCTATAGTCACACTCTCATCATCATCAACAGCCGCATCTGCATCAGTTCGGACACCTTCTCCCACCGTGCAGAGCAACTGGCTTCGGATGTCCCCAGTCAGCTACGTCTCGCCGTTTCTTTCGCCATCAGTCGCGTCGCCCTCCCCCTCGAAGAGGAACTGAGCGCCGCTACCTTCTGCTGCTCGTTCTGGAAAGGAGGACCCAAACCCATGCCTCACTCTGGCTACCCCACCTGGCTCCTTTAACCTTGGCCCAACTGATGGATTCGCAGCTGTTGAGGACTTTGGGCCCGCCAAGGCCATTTTCCCCTCCTCCAATATGTTATTGCATCTGGCCCACGACTCACTAGAGAAGGAATTTTTTTTTGCTTATTATTGGACTTCCTTTGCAGCCCATTTAACTCACATGTTATTGTTCTATCAGAGTCAGCCACGTAACTCGAACCACATCTTCCCCCCAAATTAACGCACCTTCCTTGATTATTGCCAGTTACAGATTGAACCGTTGCACTATTCTCGCGATCATGATTTCTATTTCCATTACTGCCATTAATCCATTCATTTAAAATTAAGTCTGCGATTACGATTCTGCCCTTACCTTCTTCCTCGCTCCGGTTTACCATCATCGACAACTCTTCGTCTGGGGTTCCTCCATGCAAAGCTTCTGTTCCCTATCTCTGCCTTGTAACCATTCCTGAGTTCCTGCTTTTTTTTAACATGATTCCACTCTATACCTGCCCCTTCATTCCTTCTGTTCGCCGTACAGTGCAAATTACACGCCTCATGTCCTATCTCCTTCACTAGAACATCAAAACCCCCCGCGCCAATTGTTATATGGATCCATTCTTGAATCACATCCATTACACAAGTATCAATCTGCACCCGTCCTACAGTGAACGAGTTACACAATTCCGTCTCTTTGTCACATCCAACCACTTCTCCCCATTGACCTCCTATCGTTCTAGAAGTGTTGACTGACTATGCATGCAACGGAACCCCAAAACATTTCAACCATACTCTTCGAGTTTCACTATGTTCCGACTCCTCCCACTTCCATACACTGTGAAACAATTGTAGGAGCCTGTTCATGTTGAATGTGTATGTCTCCTTAGTATGCAAGACACTATTAAAGGTTAAGAGCGCTTTGTAAGCTCCCATTTCCCGAACTTGGACTACATTTGGGATGTTTTTCGCAATCATTTCCTTCAAAGAATCAAAATCAATAGGCTTCGTTGTGCCCCCCTACAAGGCTTCTCTGCAGCCATTCCAAATTTTCTGTCACAGCTTCTACTTCTACCTTCTTAGTCCAGCCATTTCCATTTGGGTCTTTTTCAACCTCCTTCGTCCTTGGGTCCCATCCAGATATCAAAGGATCATGCTCCACTACCATCGAAATTGTGACATCACCTCTATTCCCGTTGGTTATGTTCCATGTTCCCAACATTCTTCTATATTTAGCTTTTCCCATAGATACAACTTTACCTCTCAGCCACAATCGATTCATTTCCGCTATTGCTTTCAAAGTTCCTCCTTTTGTCGTGTACCGAATAAAAGCAAACATATATATGAATCCATTTTTCTGTTTTTGGGATAGATATATATCATTGATACGTCTCATCCAGTTGAATAGGCAGAATAACTCCCTCTTTGATATGTCTTCTGGGAGGTTACTCACGAAATGGAGAAGGATTCATTCTCTAACCACCGATACTCTTCTCGATTCCAAACCCTAGGATCCTTATCAAGTTCCTTAGATCTACCCCTCCATATGTTTCCTGCCCACACACTCGCTCTCGCTCGCTCACATTCTCGCTCTCTCTTTCTCTCGCTCAACAAGAGAATAATTTTTTTTAATGCAAGTGTATGATTTTAGTGTTATATGTCATCTTTTTATTTGACGGTCAACGAAAATGCTATCATTAACCATTGAAATTGTGGCATATTTATTATTTAAAAATATATCGTTAGTCAATAAATTACGACATGCACATATATTAATCATGTTGTGTTCTATATTAATTAGTTTAAATTAACGATAAACATGAGATATTTAATTCTATCCTTCCGAAACTAGAGATATTTTCCTCTTCGAATAAAAAATTTTAAGCCACGTGTTATAGTTTATAACCATTCATCAATTTTTTTATCCTTTTTTATTATATTTTTTCTCTCTTTTCTTAAATATTTGTGATAACTAATTAGAGAAAAAATCACTCTTCTTTCACGGTGTATATAAGAATTAGTCCCTGAATTAGTATTTAATATGCATATGAAAAATTATTAGATTTTACAATTCTAGGAAAGAAATATATTATTTTGACAGAAAATTCTGTTTTAAAAATTGTAAATAATGATTAAAAATTAATAAATATTATTTAAAATAAGGATAAAAATAATAAAATCATAAAATTGAAAAACACGGTTAAATAATACTTGCATTCGAAGATACTTTTACTTTAAGAATTTTATGCATTGAAACTTCATTATTGTATTAGGATATAATTTATATTTAAATATATTAAATTTTCAATGAATCGAAACTTGTAACACTCTACCACATAGAGTTTTACACCTAGGATGTAAAACAGAGGTGGTGAGGTGCTACGACCTCTAAGATAGGATATAAATATATATAATAGTCGAAAGAATGTAGTATACTAGGAGCCTTGAAGGATTGGTCAAACAAAATTTGTGAAAATAAAAAGCGCAATGCTCAGGAACGTGGTTACTTGCGTGCAAAGAAACCGACAGTCAACGAACATAATATAACAGAAACTAGGGGTAGAGAGCCAAAAAGATACAAAATAACAAGCTCCTAACTCAGCCTGCGAAGCCAAGGCTGGCCGGAGAATATTTACATACATATATACATATCCCAAAGCCCAAAATACATAAATAAAATCCTAGCTCTCCATTAGCCTCTAAGAGGAACAAAATAACAAGTCAATCGGAGAGAGTTAAGTATATGTATATACATAAGCTATATATCAAAATAAACCCAGGAACTACTCTGCTTCAGAAGTCCAGACGCCTAGCGAGCAGCCTCTCGACCTGCATCTGAAAAACACAACACAGTATGGGGTGAGAACCAAAGGTTCTCAGCATGATAAAGGTGCCATGCACATAATATATAAGTTCCTGGGAATGCCAGAGGCAATCCTACAATGCTGACACTCAGATTATAAAACTTAAAGAACTAAACAGAAACCATAAATCAAGGTGGTTCTCTAAGGCTTTCTCAACTAAATCACCTCCTTAAATCTAGCTGGAACTTAAATAGAATCCTCAATCTCTCTACCTTTCCTCCGTTCCCCCATCTCCGGTAATTACAAAGACAGACAAGCAGACAAAGCAAGCACATGTAGAATACAGATAATACAGATATCAATTATGACAATTAGCATATTATAATCAATTAGGCAATCTCAATTAATGCACAAACAAGCCATGCATACAAATGCATATGATGTATGCCTATCCTATGGCCGTTGATATCAACTGTCGGTTACGTAGCCATCCCGACATATTCTCAAGCTCAAAAATAGACCATGGGGAGAATCCCCAAGCTGACATGGGGAAGAGAACGCCCACAAGCTTAATAATATCCATGGGACGAATCCCAAGCTGACATGGGGAAAACAATATCCCAAGCTGACATGGGAAAGACAATACCCCAAGCTAAATGTTATCCATGGGACGAATCCCAGGCTGTCATGGGAAAACAACATCCCAAGCTCAATAATAACTACGAAAAAAATCCCGGCTGACATGGGGAGGACAACACCCCAAACTCAAGTTATTCAATCGTTTCTTATAATTTATCATTTTCAATCTCACAGTGATTCACGTCTCATCTCATCATTCTCAATTATTCAACATCATTAAGATTCATGTCTCATCTCATCATTATTAATGCACTTTACTCTCTCAATTACCTCTTATACCATTTTTCTCATCTTTATCGATCAAATACCATCTCTTCTAATCACTTATTACCTTTTAAACAAATCTTTCTTCACCTTCAAGTTACCACAATTTCCTAACTTCATTCTATGACTAGGCCTACTAACAATATTTAGACTAAAGAAATGAAAATAGAAATCTGGAGGTTCAAGTTTGAGCTTTAAAACACAAAATTTGTTTTTGGTGAAAACAGGGCCACGCGTACGCGTCGGTACGCGTGGGTCACGCATACGCATCCCTTGATTACGCGTACTCATGCAAACCAGGCAGTAGCGTTGTCTACGAATGGGGTATATGCGTACGCAAAAATTCTATGTCACGCGTATACATGGGCCACGCGTACGCGTGAACATGCGTTTTTCCAAAAATTTCACAAAGTTTCAAAGGCGGCAGAATTTTAATTTCTAACATCAAACTTCCGACGTACATAACTTTTTCGTTTGAAATCATTTTTCATCGGTTCTTCGAACGGCGTAAACTTCACATATCCAATTTTTATAAGAAACAAGTTTGAAATCATTTGGAGGTCCAAAAGCCAAGTTATGGGTCACCAAAGTCCGGCCAAAAACCAAATTTCACAAAAACCTCTAAACCTCATTTTCTTTTTAAAGCTCATTCCAACCCAATCCATCATACCTATAATCATCACTATAACTTACCCTTAACAATATCACAACAATCTTTGCAATCCTACCATTTTTCAACTCAATAACATCTCACTTCAACCTAAACTTCACAAGTTGACAACAAACACCAACATATCAATCTCTCTCTCTCTCTCTCTCTATATATATATATATATATATATATATATATATATATATATATATATATATATATATATACACATATTGCCATGGTCACAAGTTCTTCAAACATCATTACATCATCATTCATCATTCCAATACTAACAAAATCAAGTGAACACCACACATGCTCACTTCATATCATTATCACTAAACATTCAATACACATAATCATTCCAGCTTACCCTATGGTTCTCTAGCCTAAGTTTTCACACGACATTTTATATTATATACGCAAAACCTAAACCATACCTTGGCCAATTTTTACGTTTGTCCAAGGCAACCCACTAAGCCAAACACAGCTCCAAGGCCCAAAATCACCAAAGCATCAACACTAATCCTCTACCAAGCCTTTCAATGCCCAAAATCAAACTCCAATATATGTATACACACCTAATTTCACATAACCATATATAAAATTCAATACTCATACACTATTCAATGAATTAACTAGGGTTAATAATCCTTACCGTACCCACGGACCAAGAGAGCCAAGTCCAACAAGCTCCACAAGCTAGATTGAACCTAGAGAACCAAAATCAATAATTCCTCAACTTGGATTCTCTTTAATTTCAAAAATTTAGGGATAGAGAGGTTGGGGTGAGATTGAAGCTTACCTATGAAATTGGTCCGATAGAATCGTAGAGCTCGACACGGTAGACGCGTGGCCGCAAACGGTGTGGCGATTGGAGCTCAGATGGAGAAGATATGTTGGATTGAAGTGAAGGTTAGGGTTGAAAGCTTTTTCCCCCTTCTTCCTTTGTTGTGCAGCGTAAATGAAGAAGAAGAAAGGGGAAGCTGGCTCATTAAAAGTGAATGGCCTGAGTTGGGCCTTGGGCCCGATTCGCTTGGTTCGGCCCGTTTGGCCCAATCTTGGGCCAAATTCTTTAAAATTAGTATCGAAATTCTCGTTTTCTCTATCACATTAAACTATCAAATCCCATTTTCTAATCACTTTGGTTAATAATTAATTTATTCGCTAACTATTTATTATTTTCTCGGGGTTTACAAAACTATTCTAAGGCGACAAATATTTTAAAATAGGAGTGTAAGTTCCGTTGAGTATAAAAAAAAATATATTTTGAAATAGAGGTGTATATTCAAACTCTAAAATGATATATAAATTATGTTGAACAAGAATATCAACATAAAAAGATTATTTATAAATAGGAAAAACACGCTAAACTAAGATAAAGAAAAGCTAAGTGAGGAGCACTAAACCAAATATATACAGAACGCAAATGAATATGGCTAATATTTTTAACGTAAAAAGAAAAAAAATAATTAGTATTAACTCAGAAATACATATTGGTCAATAGTCTATAATAAATAAAAAGTGCGTCTAAAGCTCAATTAAAATAATTTTATTAATTATTAATTTAATATAAATAGATATATCATAAATGTATTCTTTTTTTTAAAAAATAGATATAGTGACAGTGGTTTCTTTGTTGTGATGATGTATCCCAACTGTCAGATGAGAAACAATGACAGCAGGGTTATATTTGAGTATGAGAGTCCTGCATTGTTCTGAACTCGAAGAGCAAATTCGTTGTTCGAGTTAAAGAGTATGATATTAACGCACGTCGGCGATGGTGAGAGAAAAGAGGTTGGTAGAGTTGGGTATATGATGCTAGCACCGATGAGGAATGGTGTATTTCGGTTTCATCTATTCTGGCCCGATGGCGATGAGCAAGCATGTGTGCCTTGTTTGACGTGCACGGCAGAATTATAGTTGAACAAGTGATGGAGCTTTCTGCGTAAGTTTGTGATGGTGGTGGTGGTGGTGCTGGCGGCTCAAATTTTGTACCGGATGACCCTCTGCTCACACCACGACCGTTGCACTGTGCTAGTACAGTGCAGGACATGGACGTTGAGGATGGGGAATCCGATGAAGAGTACATTGCCGATAGCCACAAAAGTGGTTCCTCTGACGACGATGACGACAATGAGTTCATACCTGAGACTCCTGTTGATGGATCAGTTCAATACCTTTTGCCTGTTCCGCGTCCAATTCCAGAGTTATCATCTGTACCCAGCTACTACCATACATTATATTTGGGTGCAATGCACGAGGAAACTTCATTTTTGAATATGGGGGCCGACGATTACAACACCGATAACCGATGGTGGTGTGGAGTTTCAGGTTGGTCATAGATTCAGAAGCAAAGAGGCAGTGCTGCAAGGCGTGATGAGTTACAGCATCCAGAGAAGTGCCGAGTATCGAATAGTCGAGTCGGATTAATTCAAGTATCACATACATTGCCGGCAATTTACAGATGGTTGTCCTTGGAGTCTCCGTGTCGCCCTCCGACAGAATTTCATATATTGGTGAGTGTTATTATATTTTAATTCATTGTCTTCTTCATCGTTCTTACTTTGTTTAGATTTTAATTCGACTGTATTTAAAATGGTTAGGAAGGTGCATAAATTCGGCGGACCACACACGTGTCTGGCCCCACCATGTCACAGGATCACTGACAGTTGGACAGCAATCTCATATGCAAAATCATCCTGCCACTCATACAGTCCAATCCATCAGTGACCATTCCTGTTCTACAGAGAACAGTGAGACAGAGCTATCACTTCAAGCCGTCATACTAGAAAGTTTGGATGGCAAAACAAAAGGCAATTGCCTAGATATATGGTGATTGGGAGGAGTTGTACAATGAGGTGCCGCGATTGCTCCAAGCGTTGCAGAGTTGTCTCCCTAACACGGTATGTGAAAAAATTTAATTAACTAATCAAATCAAAGTAATTACTTATCTAACTTTCACTATGAGTAAATTATACACCTAACTCATGTTACTAACTTGCCAACTAACCTAAATTGTGTTACCTCAATATCATCCAGCCTACTCATTTGTTAAAACACTAACTCTATAAAAGTTCTCGAAATAAAATCGCATAGACTTATTAATTTAAACAATAAAGATAACACTAACCTCAAAGTCGATGGCTCCCGCAATGTGCTAACTAGCGTTGAGGCAGTTGATGTCAAGGTCCCGTGCATCCGTGCATGCCATAATGTCCGAGGAACTAATAAATATCAAGAAAACAGTGCAAGAAAGAGAGAAATGAGAGAAATGTGAGAGAAATATGGAGTCTGAAACAGTGTGAACAACTTCCATTTATAGTCACTCTCTGGACTTATCTCGTTTACAGTGTAAATGAGATAAGGCTCGTATCATATCACATTTGTAAACGTGATACATTGCCATGTGTTCGTGCCTTATCTCGTTTACAGTGTAAACGAGATATAGCAAACTTAACTCGTTTACATTGTAAATGAGATAAGGCACTTGATGAAAATATATAAATACCCTCAAATTCATGTATATTCCTAATAAAAATATTTATTTTAAAAAAATTTAGAAACATATGTTCACATTAGACGGATTGAAAAAAAATTGAGGGACTCCCAAGAGACTTATCAATAGATGAAAGAAATAGAGATAACAAAAAGAGAAAAGCAACATTAGATGCAAAAAACTCATGATGGAAAACGGCAAGACATCGTTATCAATTCTTGATGTAGCTCTCTTAAATGCTAGAGTGCTAAAAAATCTAGCTATTTCTCTCCTTTCACACGGACTAGAGAAGAAATTGTGAAGAATTGGGTCTTCACATCTGCATTCGATCGCGTTAGAAGATTTTTAGTTACCTCTAACATCTGCATTCGATCGCGTTAGAAGATTTGTTCGCATATTTTTCCAATCCCTCTTTTTGTTCCTACACTTTTCACTTTCACTTTGTAGGTAACAATTTTTTACTTTTCTTATTCTTCTTTTTCTTTATCTCTTTAATCTTTTTATCTTTTACCTCTTTGACTCTTGTTTTTTTTTTTTTTTTTTTTTTTTTTTTTTTTTGCAGATTAAGAAAAAAGATAGTAATTCAACAAGTGATTCTTCACTCCTGTTTCTCAAAAAGGTTCTATTTTTATTCTTTTTTATTTTAAGAAAATTATTGAACTATTGACTTTTCTATTATTATTTTTCTGTTAGTCTTATCTAATTTTTTATATTTTTTATATATTTAGTTATTTACTTAATTTATTATTATTTGTTAATTATGTTTTTGTTATTATATGTTAGTTTGTATATTTAGTTTTTTTTATTAGTTAACTATTTAATAACAAGGTTATATTATTTATACTACAA
Organism: Arachis hypogaea; assembly: GCF_003086295.3. Classification (NCBI taxonomy): domain Eukaryota; kingdom Viridiplantae; phylum Streptophyta; class Magnoliopsida; order Fabales; family Fabaceae; genus Arachis; species Arachis hypogaea. Next base: position 137,490,731 of record NC_092051.1, read on the forward strand.
TATTAGTATTATTGTTCTGAATTTTAATATCTTATTTTGAATTGAAATATAATTTTTATATTTTATAAAGATCTAGATTATAATTTACACTTTTTGCTAAATATATTTTTAATTATAGGAACTTATTTGGCCATTTGAATTATGAGTAAGTTCAAAACCATTGATATATTTTTTAAAAGAAAAGATCAAGAGAATGAAGATGCTTCTACTTTTACTACTCCAATATAAGAGTTAAATAGTAGATTTAATGAGCAAACAATAGAGCTTTTGACTTTGAGTTGTGCTTTGGATCCTAAAGACAATATCAAATCATTTAATATTGAAGAAATTAGCAAGTTAGCAGAGAAGTTTTATCCCCTTGACTTTCCTTCTAATGAGTTAATATTTTGAAATCTCAGTTGCAACATTATCATCATGATATACCAAATCATTTGAAAGGCATTGGTACACTTTTTGAATTATGCAAGAAGTTGCAAGAAACGGGAAAATCAAGAACTTATCACATGGTTGATAGATTAATACGTCTTGTTTTGACTCTACCAGTGTCTACAGCAACAATAGAAAGAGCCTTTTCAACAATGAAAATTGTTAAGACAAGCCTCAGAAGCAAAATGGCTGATGAATTTCTTGCAGACAATTTGGTCATCTATATAGAAAAAGAATTAGCACCTATTTTCGACACAAATTCAATTATAGATGATTTTGAAAATAGAAAAAAACGTCGAATAGCATTTTCATGATACAAAACTGTAAGTGGTAACTTTAATATATTATTGTCTTACTTTGAATGAGATTATATATTTATTTTTTTTATTTTATCAATAGAAATAGTAATATAAAATATTTTTAGTAAATTATTAAACACCGCCCCCCTAAATAGTTAGTCTAGCTCCGCCCCTGGGTATTAGCATAGCCAATGTCAAGGTAGGTTAGAACTTGAGTGTGAAATGATTGTGTTAATCCTGTAGAATTGGTGTATGTAATACTTTAACTATAGTGAAAATTCCACCACTGTTGTGGTGGAGACTGGACGTAGGTTGCATAGCACAAGGCAACCGAACTAGGATACATGGTGGTGTTAGCTTTTCTCTTCTCTGCTCTGTTCTGTTTTCTGATATTCATGAGATAAAACGAAATTGTCTCATAAATTTCTGCTGCTGAGTTCAAACAGAATCAGAATTGCAAGTTCATTTAAAAAGAGGTTATTTCAGTAACAAAAAGAAAGGCATAGATTCAACCCCCCTTCTCTAAGCCTTCTACAACCTTCAGATATGTTGCTATAAAATAATAAAAACTTAATTTACAATAAATTTTCTCTCTTTCTTTTTAAAATAATTAAATATTTTTATATATTTTTTAATTTAATTTTAATATATTGTCAAATTAAAGATTTTATGCATCCATTCAATTATGTATTATAATGTAAAAAAAATACCTTTTACATTCATCATGTAAATATTTATCTAAAAGAATAAATGTGATGAAATGATTATGTAAAAAATATACATATTTTAATATATCAAAATTAACTTTCATATTTGTAAACAATTGTTCTACTATTCATTATAATTTTAAAATATTAATTATCACCCATTCAATTAAAAAATTTATTTGTTACAATATTTATGACATAAAACACTGTTTCACCCAAACAGTTGTTACAAGCAAACTTATTTCAGAGTTAAGATTAAAAAAATATTATATAATTTTAAAATAAAATTATTAATTAAAAATAGATATTATTTTTTTTTATCTCAACTAATTTTTGAAGACAAAAAATACTAGTAGTTTTACTTATATTTAGAAAACTAATATTTAGTTTGATAATTAATTAATTTATTAATTTCAAAAATTATATTATCACTATTCATTAATTTTTATTGAGTTAATTTATTTAATTAATTTTAATTTTGATATTAAATCAAATTTAACAAATAAATATTGTTACATGTTAAATTTAATAAAAAAATTAATATAAATCTCAATAAAATTTTATAGTTTTTTGTGAAGGTAAAAATATAATTATACTGGGGACAATAATATATATTTGTATAAAACTATTACTTTTTTTTAAACTTAGTGAGGGCAAGTGTCCTCCTCCTTTGAACCTCAATCCGTCCGTGATAACACACGTCTAAATACAAGTCTACTTACATACATTCTTCATGTGCTGAAAATATTCAATTTCATCATTATGGCATAACCTTTTGTTTTATCGTTAAAAAATACTATTGCTTATCAGTAGAGGAACCAAGGTGTTCTTAGCAACGATAATAATGATGATGATGAGAGTTAAGGCCATGATTGATCATGACCAACTCTGATATCATGTAAAAGTATTGAAAGAGATTAAAAACAAAGAGAAAGTTAATAGAATGAACTTAGAATATGAAATTGAATTGATAGTGGAATGAATTAGTTTACACTTGAAGCTACCTCACTTATCTACACACTAAGAATGAAGGATAACTGATGCGAGCGAAAATTGGCGAGTTAAGAATGATTATAAAATATGCGTTGCAAGTATAGTTCTCAACCAACCAGAAATCCGCTCATCAATTTAGAAGGGTGTCACAGAAATTAAAATTAAAATACTGGGAGTATGAATCCCAGGTCGTCTCCCAACGAGTTGCAGAAAAGTGTGCTATTTTATTAATCAGATGTTTTCAAAAAGGTTTGAGTAAAATGGCAGAAAATTAAATTAGAGAATCTATATAAATTTAAATAAAAGACTTGACTGGGAGTTGATTAGCTGGAAGCCCTATTCTTGTCGGAGTACTCTCAAGATTAATTGACAATTGAGAGTTATTATGTTTAGTTGTCCCTTATTAAGTAAGGGAAAGTCAAACGAATTGGAGTACTGTATCTATCCACAAGTTCCAATCCGCTCTTGGGAGGATTAGTGTTAATGACTAGAGAGCAATCTAACAATAAACCCAATTGCAATCTTTCTCTTGAGCATCCCAACTCAAGGGTTCCTTTCAATCAACTCCCCATCAAGTTAGGGAACTACTCACTCATTGTAAATGTAAAATTCATAATATAAGAAAGGGAATTAAAGAAAGACATGATAAATAATGATCAAAAGATTAATTAAAAATAAAAGTGATTCTTGTATTAATAAATGCTAAAATAATCCAATAGTAAAATTAAGTAAATTAAGGAACATGGAAGAGTAAGAGACAAGTAAAGAGAACGAACTAGAATGTCAAAGTCTTGATGAGGCAATAACTCTTCTCAATATCCCAATGCAAAAACAATGAACATAACAAATCCTAAAAACTATGAATGTGTAGAGAAAAAACCTAGAGGAGAGAAAAACTAGATCTAAAAACTAAAACTATGCGGAATGAATGTTGTTGTTGGCTTCTGCATGTTCTCTGGCTCTAGTCTGCTTTTCTGGGCCGAAAACTGGGTCAAAATCAGGCCCGAAATTGCCCCCAGTGATTCTGCAGATTATGCAGATCGCGCATGTCACGCGGTCGCGTCATTCACACGGACGCATCATTCGGCGTTCTGCCTTGCCACGCGGTCACGTCGTCCATGCGACCGCGTCACTTGTGCTATTCCATGCCGCGCGGTCGCGTCATCCATGCGGCTGCGTCACTGCGATTTCCTCTTCTTCGCGCGGTCGCGTCATCCATGCGGCCGCGTCGCTTCTCGCTGGTCATCTCCTCAATTTCTTGTGTTCCTTCCATTTTTGCAAGCTTCCTTTCCAATCTCCAACTCATTCATGCCTTATAAAGCCTGAATCACTTAACACACAGATCACGGCATCGAATGGAATAAAGAAGAAATAAAATACATAATTAAAGGTCTCTAGGAAGCAAGTTTTCAATCATGCAATAACTTTAGGAAGGAATTATAAATGCATGCTTATTTAATGAATAAGTGGGTAAAGATCATGATAAAACCACATAATTAAACACAATATAAACCATAAAATAGTGGTTTATCAACCTCCCCACACTTAGACATTAGCATGTCCTCATGCTTAGTTGAAGGAGATAAAATGAATGAGTAAGAACATGTAAAACTCATGCAATGCAATGTAACCTATATATATGAATACAACTATATGATTCTTGTCCACTTGATCTAAAGTAAATAAGCTCTTCAAAACAATTACAGATCAAATTCCACTAATTCAATTCTCATACAGTAAGAACAGATAAAAATGCAAGAAGATAGCTCATGAAAGCAAGGAACATAGAATTTCAAGCATGGAACCCTCACTAATGATGTATGTACACTCTAGTCTCTCTAGTGTATAAGGTCATTGGTAGCACGAATCACGAATCACACTTTTCACAACGCGTGCCACTGACCAGCAAGTGCACTGGTCGTCCAAGTAATACCTTACGTGAGTAAGGGTCGAATCCCACAGAGATTGTTGGTTTGAAGCAATCTATGGTTATCTTGTAAATCTTAGTCAGGAAATCAATTATGTTTATCAGTTGAATTATGAATAACCAGTAGAGCATAAATTAAAAGTTACTTGTTGTGTAGTAATGGAGAATATGTTGGAGTTTTGGAGATGCTTTGTCTTCTGAATCTCTGCTTTCCTCTGTCTTCTGATTCACGCACGCACGTCCTCCTATGGCAAGCTGTGTGTTGGTGGATCACCGTTGTCAATGGCTACCTTCCATCCTTCCAGTGAAAACTACGCTCACGCGCTCTGTCACAGCACGGCTAATCACCGGTTGGTTCTCGATCCGGTTGGAATAGGATTTACTATCCTTTTGCATCTGTCACTAACGCCCAGCCTTCAGGAGTTTGAAGTTTGTCACAGTCATTCAATCCTTGAATCCTACTCGGAATACCACAGACAAGGTTTAGACTTTCCGGATTCTCATGAATGCTGCCATCAGTTCTAGCTTATACCACGGAGATTCTGATTAAAGAATCTAAGAGATACTCATTCAATCGGATATAGAACGGAGGTGGTTGTTAGGCACACGTTCATGGTTTGAGGAAGGTGATTAATGCCACAGATCATCACCTTCATCACAGTTAAGCGCGAATGAACATCTTAGATAGGAACAAGCGTGTTTGAATAGAAAACAGGAATACTTGCATTAATTCATTGAGACACAGCAGAGCTCCTCACCCCCAACAATGGGGTTTAGAGACTCATGTCGTCAGAGAATACAAAGTTTAGATCTGAAATGTCATGAGATACAAAATAAGTCTCTAAAAGTTGTTTAAATACTAAACTAGTAGCCTAGGGTTACAAAAATATGAGTGGACTATGATGGATGATGCAGATATCCACTTCTGGGGCCCACTTGGTGTGCCGGGGCCCACTTGGTGTGTGCTGGGGCTGAGATTTCGTGCAGAGGCCATTTGTGGAGTTGAACGCCAGTTTTTATGCCAGTTTGGGCGTTCAACTCCAGTTTTTGATCCTTTTCTGGCGCTGGACGCCAGATTTGGGCAGAAGGCTGACGTTGAACGCCAGTTTACATCGTCAATTCTTGTGCAAAGTATGGACTATTATATATTGCTGGAAAGCCCTGGATGTCTACTTTCCAACGCAATTGGAAGCGCGCCATTTCGAGTTCTGTAGCTCCAGAAATCCACTTTGAGTGCAGGGAGGTCAGAATCCAACAGCATCAGCAGTCCTTTTTCAGCCTGAATCAGATTTTTGCTCAGCTCCTTCAATTTCAGCCAGAAAAATACCTGAAATTACAGAAAAACACACAAATCATAGTAAAGTCCAGAAATATGAATTTTTCCTAAAAACTACTAGAAATAGACTAAAAACTAACTAAAACATACTCTAAACTATATGAAATTATCCCCAAAAAGCGTATAAAATATCCGCTCATCAGTCATCACTCTATCCTTCTCTAATCATGCTCTCTAATTTTTGTTCTTCTCCTAACCAATCAACAACATTTAATATACCAATGCAAACATCATGAGGTCTTTTCAAGGTTGTAATGGGGCCAAGGTAAGGGTAAGGATACATATATGGCTAAGTAAGCTTATAAATTGAATCTTTAATTAACCCAAGCTTTAACATAACCTATATATATATTCTATGTAACTTTTGAATTCATACCTAGCTTACCCAGAAATCCCTTTCACATCCATACTCATGTATCAACCTTTTATTTTGATTTATCATACATGTATTGATCTTTGAATGCTTGACTTAGCATTGGGGTAATTTTGTCCCCTTATTTATTTGTTGAATATTTTTGGATTTTTTATAAAGGTATGTAAATGCAGATGCACAAAATGTACTAATGAAGAGAAGAGTTATTGAATAAGAAAACTAAAAATAAAGAAAAGAACGATCATACCATGGTGGGTTGTCTCCCACCTAGCACTTGCTTTAACGTCCGTAAGTTGGACGCTCCACTAGCTCAGTCTTCAGCTATGTGGGGATCTTCTAAGAGGAAGATCTCAAGCTCCTTGTTTTTCTTCAGCTTCTCGCCATGGTACAGCTTTAAACGATGTCCATTAACTTTGATAGTTCAGAGCTTGAGGATGACTTAGGTGATAGACTCCGTACGGTTCTGCCTTCTCTACTCTGTATGGACCTCCATCTTGATTTCAACTTGCCTGGCATGAGCCTTAGTCGAGATTTATAAGGAGACTAAGTCCCCAGGTTAGAACTCTTTCCTCTTGATGTGCTGATCATGCACAGCCTTCATCTTCTCCTTGTATAGTCTTGATTCTCATAAGCTTCTAGGCGAAGGATTTCTAGTTCCTGCAGTTGCAACTTCCTTCATCTTCGACTCTCTCAATTCCATGTTTCATTCCTTTACTGCCCAAAGGCTTTGTGCTCTACTTCACAGGGAGATGACAAGCTTTTCCATAAACTAAGCAGAAAGGACTCATCCCAATGGGTGTTTTGTATGCTGTTCTGTATGCCCAGAGTGCATCTTGTAGCCTGGTGCTCCAGTCTCTTCTATGAGGTTTGACTATTTTCTGCAAGATACGCTTTATCTCTCTATTTGACACCTCGGCTTGCCCATTAGTCTGAGGATGGTAGGCTGTCGCAACTTTATGAATTATCCCATGCTTCTTCATTAGTCCTATTAGTCTCCTGTTACAAAAATGGGTGCCTTGATCGCTCACGATTGGTGATCCAAAGCGACAGATAATATGGTTTCTCACAAAGGAAACAACAGTGTTAGCATCATCATTGCGGGTAGGAATTGCTTCCACCCATTTGGAAACGTAATCCACAGCTAACAATATATAGAAATAACCATTAGAATTGGAAATGGACTCATGAAGTCAATGCCCCAAACATCAAAAATTTTACAGAAAAGCATAATCTGTTGAGGCATCTCATCCCTCCTGGATATATTACCAAATTTCTGGCATGGAAAACAAGATCTACAAAATTCAGCAGCGTCCTTAAAAAGAGTAGGCCACCAGAATCCTCAGTCTAAGAGTTTTCTAGCAGTTCTTTGAGGGCCAAGATGTTCTCCACTCTCAGATGAGTGACAGGCCTCTAAGATGGACTGGAATTCTGATTGAGACACACGCCGTCTAATTACCTGGTCAGCGCCACATCTCCCATAAATATGGGTCATCCATATATAATATTTAGACTCGCTTTTCAGCTTGTCTCTTTGATGTTAGAAAAGTTGGAGGAAGGTGGGCTAACTAGATAATAGCTAGGTGCTCCAAGGGACTATTCAGATACTGCTGCAGGTATCAAAGGGAAATTATCAGCTATAGGAGTGGAGTCATCTGTAATGTGCAAGGCGACCAAGTGGTCCGAACTAAATTTGGTTACCACTCATCCTTAATTTCCAAATCAAATTCTTGAATAGAGTATCCACGTATAAGCGTGTTTGGACTCCTTTAGATAATAAATATTTAGGCTGCGTGGGTCTGATCCTAACTACCTTCATACCAAGTAAATACTCAGAATTTATCAACAAAAACAATAAGCAAAGAAGCTCTTTCTCAGTAGTAGTGTAATTCGACGACGGCATCTAAGTTTTAGACCGTAAGCAATAACAAAAGGATCTTACTCACACTGAGCCAGTCTTGCTCCTACTGAGGTTGGAACACACAACATTATTTCAAATGGTTGGTCCAGTCTGGTCCTCTTACAATTGGGCTTGAGTCAGTGCAGTCTTTAGCTATCAAACGCTTGTTTCAATTTCACTGAACTCGAACTCAATATCTTTCTGCAGAGCCTGGATAAGGGAAGTGCTATCTTACTAAATCCTTAATAACCTCTGTAAAAACCTGCAGGCCAAGAAAGAACGACCTCCCTCACAGAAGAGGGGTAAGGTAAACTAGAAATAACATCCACTTTGCTTGATCTACAGAAATGCTAGTGTTAGACACAATATGTCCTAGTACAATCCCTTGTTTAACCATAAAGTGACATTTTTCAAAATTTAATACCAGGTTTGTTACTGACACATCTATCTAATACTCTAGATAATCCATCTAAGCAAAGGCTAAAGGAATTGCCATAAACACTAAAAATCATCCATAAAAACCTCCATACAGTCCTCAATAAGATCAGAGAAAAGACTCATCATGCACCTCTGGAAAGTGGCTGGTGCATTGCACAAGCCAAAGGGCATTCTCTTGTAAGCATAAGTCCCAAAAGGACATGTAAAAGTGGTTCTTTTCCTGATCCTCAGGAGCTATATGAATCTGGAATAACCTGTGTAACCATCTAGAAAAACAATAATGTGATTTACCTGACAGGCGATCCAGCATTTGATCAATGAATGGAAGAGGATAGTGATCCTTACGGGTTGCTTGGTTGAGGCGTCTGTAGTCAATGCAGACCCTCCAGGGCTTCTGAACTCTGGTTGTCAGGAGTTCTCCATGCTCATTCTTCACTGCAGTGACTCCAGACTTCTTTGGCACCACTTGTACTGGGCTTACCATTCACTGTCTGAGATGGGATAGATGATATCTGCCTCTAGTAGTCGGTCACTTCTTTTTTGACAACCTCTAGGATAGTGGGGTTCAGTCTTCTCTGGGTTGACGGACAGGTCTTGCTCCCTCTTCTAAAAATATCTTATGCTCACAGACTTGAGGGTGGATGCCTACTATGTTCTGCCAAACTCCAACCAATTGCCTTCTTGTGCCTCCTCAGCACACCAAGTAGCTGCTCTTCCTGTTGAGAAGTGAGTTCCCTTTGCAATGATAACCGGGAACTTCTACCCGTCTTCAAGGTAAGCATATTTGAGGTGTGGAGGAAGGGGTTTTAATTCTAACTTCTGATCATATTCAGGCACTGGGTTGTCTGGAGCTGTAACAGTGGTAAGGCACTGTCATTGTCCTCTGAGAATGTCCCCACACTTGGGCTTGTCCCGTGTGCTCTTTTCAAAT